>NC_133859.1:6415827-6574343 GCF_047830755.1 Zonotrichia albicollis
AGACAGAGACTGAAACTTTTAACCCTTTCTTTCATGATTGGGGCCTTGCAAAAATGCTAATCCTCCTCGAAGCTGAATAAGAAGGGAGATAAGAGATGAGATGAGACAAGGACCTGGCCCGAAGAACATGGAGATGATTGAATGGGGAGAGATGATTTGGAGTGGCCCTTTGGCTGGACTTTTCTTGTGGCCATGGACTCAGTTGTTCCTGTGACACAGACTGCACTTAGGGGGAAGCAGTGGCTCAAAACCAGGAGGGTTCTTCGTGAGGACCCCCCGGCCCCAGGGGGTTGGAAAAATATGGGGGGGACAGATGTCCCAAAGCAGAGACTGTGCCTTTTTGGAGTGAGACAAGGCATCCTTGAAAGACAACCCTAAAAGCAGCTCTGGCCATGCGTCAGTGGTGAGAGCACTGGGCATGGAAGGAAGATGTCACAAGCGGCAAAAGGACTTTTTCCGGGCGGTGCCGAAGTGACAGGGAAGCACACGAGGTTTCAGTGTGTTTCCAGGGGAAGCCTATGGAACAAGAAGGACTCCTTTCCTCTTCATGAACTGCAGTTTGAGTATACTAAAGTGTGGGGCCAAGGCTGGGCAGTTGATGATTTGAGAGAATGTATCGGATTGGGAAAGTCAGGTAGTGGGGAGGGGGGAAAGTGGTTTTTGTAAGGTTTTCAATTCTTTTTTCTTTTCCTTATAGTCTTTCCCTATTTTCCTGTAGTTTAGGTAATAAAGTGTTCTTTATGTTTAAGTTGGAGCCTGTTTTGCTTATTCCTGGTCACATCTCACAGCAGACACCAGGGTGAGGGCATTTTCATGGGGGGCACTGGCTCTGTGCCAGGCTCAAACCATGACAGGAGGTCCTCACTGAACCCGAGAGCCTGGCAGACACTGGATCTCTATTTTGGGGAGAAATATGAGCGGGGTGAGGGCATGTGTCGAATTTTTCCAGCGTATGCAGCTCTTTTCTCTGTTCTGAGGAAGAGAACCCCCTTGGGGGGGGCACCTCGTCTTATGCGGGGAGCTACCAGCCCCCTCGCCAGAGCCAATAGAAGAATCCATCCAAGGACAGGAACTGCTGGTTCCAGCTCCCCCGCACGGTGGGGGGGGGGGCCCGTTTTGCCCGCGTCTCAGAAGATATATTCTGCCTCTCTGGAGCATGGGCAAAAGGAGCTGTTTCCCCTCCCTGCTCCCTTCCCCCTTGGGGCGTGTGAGCCATCTTTGCTGGTCTCGCCCCGCCCGCGGAGGGAGGCGGCCGCCGGCCTCCAGCTCGCAGCACCGTCTCTTGCTGTTTCGCCCGGGTTGCCAGGCAACGCAATCGCCAGCAGCGGTGAGCAACGGCAGCCAGTCATCAAGATGGGGCGTGCCTCCGTCGCTGTGTGTGGTCCCGAAAACGCTGCGGTAGGTATGAGAGAGCTGCCCGTGGCCCCGCCACCTCCCACGCCGACCCGAGCGCCGCTCCCAACCATCTCTGGAACTGCCCCTCGTGGATTCCAGTGTGTTGCTAAGCAACAGTTCAGCGGCGATGCAGACCGCGCCTGCCCTGCCGCCTCCGCCGCTCCCACTGCATCCGGAAATGCTCCTCGCAAATTCAAGTGTGTTCCTAAGCAATGATTTAGTGGTGCCGCAGAGTGCGCCTGCCCTGTCCCCCCCACATCCAGGGGAAGCCACGGCAGCTGTTCTGCGATCCGATTTGGTGCCGGCGCCCAGCCTGACAACCCCTCCCGCAGAGATAGAGATCGCGCCAGTGCTGCCCCGCCCGGAACCAAGAGAGAGCGCGGCAGCGCTTCCTCGCGCGCCCCTGCCGCACCCAGCCGCGGTTCCGCCGCCTTCAGGGACTCTGTCCTTCGCATCAGCGTCTGTGTCGGAGCCTGCCACTGGCCTGTCCCTCAGTGGAGGCAGCACAGCTCGACAGCTGTATTCAGGCGCCTCCCAGCTGAACACTTTGAAACTCACTGTTTTTCTGGGACACAGAGTTTTTTGCAGGCCGATTTTCGTGTGGTTGGGGGCTTCTCATTGGGGCTCGGAAGGCCTGATTCCCCCTGCGCGCGTCAGCAGTGTGGGGGAGGTGGCTCCCAGAGGTGCTGCCTCTGGCCTCAGACCTGGAGGGGGTGGAGATGGTGCCGGGAAGCAGAAAGCGGGAACACTGTTGTTTGTACCGCGAAGGCGAGAGGCGCAGTAGATAACAGGCGTTGCTCGCTTGTTCTGGGGAAAGAAGACCCCCAGATCTGGGATGGAGATCCCCGGGAAAGCTTCTCCTTCCCAGCTGCCAGCATGCACCAGTGGTTCTGCGGGGAGAGGGAGGAGGCGTTCGGTCACTCCTGTTGCCAAGGCACTGTCAGCGTGGTGGGGGCAGGCTGTGAGAACAAAAACCCTGCCCTGCGGGCCGGGTCTGGGCCATTTGGCCCACTCACTGCCAGGTTTGGGGGCTTTGATCCCCAGGCCCAGGCCACCGTTCTGTGAGCCAGGTCTGGGGTCCTTGGTCCACCCATCCGGACCAGGGCCAGGGACGCCGTCCTGCCCAGTGGCACAGGGTCCAAAACACCCTCTGCTGCTGCTGTTCTTTCTTAAAAAAAAAAAAAAAAAAGGGAAAAAAGAAAAAAAAAAAAAGGTGGAAAGAGCTACAAGATCAAAGTGCTGGAAAGCCAAGAGTCAGCCTCAGCCCAGGTGGTTCAATTAAAGGTTTCAATATTGTTTGATAAATATCAATGGATTTTTGATAATTGTTGGTGACATTTCTTGGCAGTTCTTTGTTTCAGGATTCTGCAAAGCTGTTTCAGGACCAAGAAGGACCTTCAGAGATGTCAAAGATCAACATCTCCAGTCAATGGACCTTTTCCTGAAACTCAGCTGTTTGGACTTGAAACAATGAAGATTTTTTGCATTTTTTTTTGCATTTTCTTATATTGTAAGCCTTGTTTTAGTGTTATGATAGAAGTAGATGTTCTACAGGAAAAGAATCTGCTTGATCATTCTATGGAAGCACTTGACTGACATTTTGACATTTTGATTGGCAATGGATAAACCTCTCGACATGTGTCTGTTCTCTGTTCTGCATGGGCCCAGCAGAAGAATTACAAATGCAGTCTCTTTTTATTTTCTTTATACTATAAAGGGTGACATGTCACAGTCATATTTTCTGAAAAATCCCTTCACCCAGGATTTTCTCCTGGGAAGCTGAGAAGCCTCAGAGAAAAAGGAAAACAATTTCTTATCTCATTTGCTTCTCCTGTGTTGTGCTCACATGTGGAATGTGTTTGGAGATTGTTTATTGAACAGGTGATTATTTCACTGGTTTCATGTGAATTGTTTTGACTTACTGACCAATCAGGGTCAAGCTGTGTCAAGGCTCTAGAAAGAGTCACAAGTTTTCATTATGATCTTTTTAGCCTTCTGTAAGTATCCTTTCTGTATTCTTTAGTATAGTTTTCTTTAAAATAATACAGTATCATAAAAAATTAAATTAGCCTTTGTGATGGTGTTCACAGGGGTTTTCAGGTGAGGGACGAGACAAGAATGTTGACTCCACGTTCAGAAGGCTTGATTTATTATTTTATGATATATATTACATTAAAACTATACTAAAAAGAATAGAAGGAAAAGTTTCATCTCAGAAGGCCAGCCAAGCTAAGAATAGAATAGAAAGAATGATAACAAAGGCAGCTGCCTCAGACTCTCTGTCCAAGCCAGCTCTGCTGTGACTGGCCATTAAGTACAAACAAGCACAGGAGACCAATCACAGATGCACCTGTTGCATTCCACAGCAGCAGATAACCATTGTTTACATTTTGTTCCTGAAGCCTCTCAGCTTCTCAGGAAGAAAAAATCTTAAGGAAAGATTTTTAATGAAAAGATGTCTGCGACATGTCACCTTATATTTAGTTAAATTAAAAAGAAAAGTCTTTGTAATTTTCTCTGCTGGGCTCATGCAGAGGAAAGAACAAACACTTGACAGGTTATCTGTTGCCAATCAAACCTCAGTCAAGTGCTGGTGTGGAATGAACAGGGAAATTCTTCACCTGTAAAACATAAAATTCTATCATATTACTAAAACAATCTTACAATATAAGAAAATGCAAAAACAATGCAAAGAAAATTCAAGTCCAAACAGCTGAGTTTCAGGAAAAGTCCATGGACTGAAGATGTTCCTCTTTGCCATCTCTGAAAGTTTCTTTTGTTCCTGAAACAGGCTTGCAGAATCCTGAAACAACAAATTGCTAAAGAAAAATCCATCAATAGTTATCAAAAATCCATTGACAGTGATCAAATAGTTTAGAGAAAATTTCTGGAATGTCTTGGCCACAGCTCTTTATTGAACCACTTGGGCTGAGGCTAAGTTTTTGGCTCTTCAATGCTTTCGAGCTGCTGCCAGCTCTTTCAACCTTTTTTATTTAATTTTTTCTTTTTTTTTTGAAAGAGCAGCAGCAACAGACAGCCTGAGAGGTCCTGGGGGACCCTGGCCCTCTTGGAAGGATCAGGAACCCCAGACCTGGCAAACAAAACGGTCGCCCAGGACCTGACGGGGGAAGCAAAACCCCCAAGCTTAAAAGAAGGCCAGGCGGAGGCCCTGGCCCAGGGAACTGAGCCAAACAGCCCAGTCTGGGCCCACGAGGCAGGCTCTGTGTTGTCACAAACCAGCACCCTGCTGCCCGTGCAATAGCAGAATGAGTGACCAAACGCTTCCTTCTCCCCGAACCACCGACCCACATCGGCAGTGGGGAAAAAGAAGCTGTCCCAAGAATCTTCATCTCAGGTCTGGGAATGTTTTTTCCCCACAGCAAGCGAGCGATGATCGCTTCCCGCTGTTTCCTCTGCCTCTGCAATGCAAATGCAAAAGATGTTCCCGCCTCCTGCCCCACGGCACCATGCCAGCCCTTTTCAACCTGGTGACCAGAGGCAAAACTTTCAGGAGCCACCTCTTCCTCGCCGCTGGGATGTGCGAGGGACAGCAGGCACTGCAACCCCCAAGGGGGAACCACCGACCAATCTGCCAAAAACGCTGAGTTTAAAAGCAGGCAGACGGGCTGCGCCTGTACTCAACTGTCGGGCCATGCCTCCTCCACGGAAGGAGAGGCCGACGCCCCCTTCCCCTGTCCCAGTACCCCCCGCAAGGGCAGCCCCGGGGCAGCCCGAAAAACTCGGGGGGGAAGTCACGCTGGATGCCAGAGGTGCTGCTGGGGGCGGCAGGACCGCGGGCAGCTGTGATGAAGGTCCCGCAGGCTCAGCGCCATTGTCAGCGTCATCCTGAACTGGGATCGGTTTGGCAGAAGCCGACGAGGCTGCTGGGGAGGCCGGTGGGGGCAGCGAGGGTGCGAGAGGTGCGCGGGAAAGTGCCGCCATTGTCTCACTTGGCTCCGAGAGCGGGAGCACAGGAGCGAGCTCTGTCCCTGCGGGAGGAGGCGGGACAGCTGGGGAGAGCAGCGAGGGCGGCACTGGGTCGGCCCTAAGTGCATCCGCAGGCGGCGCAGCCTCGGACGCACGCTGCCGGCAACTGCCAGTGTCTCCAAGTGCGTTGCCTAGCAACACAGGCAAAGCTGCAGGAAGCGGTGCTTCTGAGATCGGCCGCGCATGCGCAGAACCAGCTGGGGCCACAGGCGGGGCTGCTCGGAGAAGCGGCTGCGGGGCGGGTGGGGTGGCCTTGCGGGCTCGGGAGGTGGGGCCCCGGGGACCGGTGCCGCCCGCAGCGCTGAGTGGGGCGGGGTCCACAGGGCTGGCCAAGGCAGTGCTCGTGGCGCTGGATGGGGCAGTGCAGCCCACTCAGATCCCCCCCGAGAGCAACGAGGGGGGGGGGTAAAAAGCGGCTCTGTCTGAGCATGCTCCTAAGACACAGAAAAAAAAGCTTCTTCGGCTGCGGGCAGAACTTCGCCCCCCCCCCGTGAGTCAGGGGGGCTAGGAAGCAGCAGATCGTCTTCCAAAGGATCTTCTCCTGTGGGAACTGGGGAGAATGGGGTCTGCCCCCTGCAATCAGCTATCCACGGAAAGGAAGCTGCTTTCTGTTTCAAGACTGGGAAAAGCATCCTGAATGATGGATGAATCCGTGGGTACCCCAGCCCACGGTCGATGGCAGCTTCGAAAATGGATTCCATGCATTCCCATGTGAACATATCAAGGGCATAGAGCATATCCGTAAAAAAAACCCACGGAATTTTGCTCATAAAAAAACTCATAGAAATGTCTCTCCACCATAGGAATTCTGTCCTCTTCACCCCATTTTTGCCAGAGGGCAATAAGTTTCTCCTCTGAGAATTGAACCTCTGCCTCTGTGGGGACCCTCCCCCACATGTGCAGCCACAATCTGCATAGGGCAGCATCGTCAGGAAGGGAAAAGCTAACAGTACCTTGTGACAGTGTCCACCAGGCTCTGGCAGGTTGCGTGATGCTGCTAGGCTTTCTGGACATCTTCCCTGGAGGCTTTTCAAAAGGTTCTCTTTGTGGTCAGCCTTTGCTGTGAACTCTTTTCAAATCAGGATCTTCAGTTCTTCAGCTCCTGGCTAGAATCCACTTCTGTGGTCACTTGTGAGGTGAATCATCAATGCCACACACTCGGGATTTACCCAGTGTAGCAGTGCCCCTCTGGGGTTTCACCAAGTGATGAATCTTCCTCATTCACTCGAGGGTCACCATCTGTGATGGTGTTCACAGGGATTTTCAGGTGAGGGACGAGATGAGAATGTTGACTCCATGTTCAGAAGGCTTGATTTATTATTTTATGATATATATTACATTAAAACTATACTAAAAAGAATAGAAGGAAAAGTTTCATCTCAGAAGGCTAGCCAAGCTAAGAATAGAATAGAAAGAATGATAACAAAGGCAGCTGCCTCAGACTCTCTGTCCAAGCCAGCTCTGCTGTGACTGGCCATTAAGTACAAACAAGCACAGGAGACCAATCACAGATGCACCTGTTGCATTCCACAGCAGCAGATAACCATTGTTTACATTTTGTTCCTGAAGCCTCTCAGCTTCTCAGGAAGAAAAAATCTTAAGGAAAGATTTTTAATGAAAAGGTGTCTGCGACAAGCCTTCTAATAACATGGAGTCAGATCCATCATTCCTTCCTGACACGAGGGACCCCGCAAAAACAATACTAGCCCAAAGACCCCATGCATTTTGGGCACAGATTACCTCCGAAGTGGGTATTTCAAAGACCCAAAAGGACTCAGATGGGCATTTGGGATAGCAGCTGTAGTGACAGAGGGCATCCAGCAATTGAACACCTTGCCTGGACTGTCTGAGAATCCATCTACAGTAGGACTTCTGAAGGGGGAAGAGCAACAGGTACCAATTGCCACTTCCACAGTGCATCATCGACAGTATAGAACCACTCGAGATGCTGTGATTCCCATCCATATGATGATCCAAGAGCTGGAGAGCCAAGGGGTGGTCAGCAAGACCCACTCACCCTTCAACAGCCCCATTTGGCCTGTGCGTAAATCTGAAGGAGAATGGAGATTGACTGTGGACTACCGTGCATTGAATGAAGTGACTCCACCACTGAGCACTGCTGTGCCAGACATATTAGAGCTCCAGTATGAGCTTGAGTCCAAGGCAGCAAGGTGGTATGCCACTATTGATATTGCCAATGCATTTTTCTCCATTCCTCTGGCAGCAGAATGCAGGCCTCAGTTTCCTTTCATGTGGAGGGGAGTGCAGTACACCTGGAACCAACTGCCCCAGGGGTGGAAGCACAGCCCTACCATCTGCCATGGACCGATCCAGACTGCACTAGAAAAGGGTGAAGCTCCAGAACATCTTCAGTATATTGATGACATCATTGTGTGGGGGAACACAGGAGCAGAAGTGTTTAAGAAAGGAGAGAAAATCATCCAAATCCTCCTGAGAGCTGGTTTTGCCATCAAAAAGAGCAAAGTTAAGGGACCATCTCGTGAGATCTAGTTCCTGGGAGTAAAGTGGCAAGATGGACAGCATCAGATTCCTACAGATGTCATCAACAAGATCATAGCAATGTCTCCACCAACCAATAAGAAGAAAACACAAGCTTTCCTAGGCGCCATAGGTTTTTGGAGAATGCATATTCCTGAGTACAGTCAGATTGTGAGCCCTCTTTACCTGGTCACCCTTAAGAAGAATAATTTCCACTGGGGCTCTGAGCAGCAAAAAGCTTTTGCCCAGATTAAGCAGGAGATTGCTCATGCAGTAGCCCTTGGCCCAGTCAGGACAGGACTAGAGGTGAAGAGCATGCTCTGCTCTGCAGCCAGGAACCATGGTTTGTCCTGGAGCCTTTAGCAGAAGGTGCCTGGGGAGACTCGAGGCCGATCACTAGGATTTTGGAGTCAAAGCTATAGAGGGTCTGAAGCCAACTACACTCCAACGGAGAAGGAAATCTTGGCTGCCTATGAAGGAGTCAGAGCCACCTGAGAGGTGACTGGTACAGAAGCGCAATTCCTCCTGGCCCCCTGACTACTGGTGCTGGGATGAATGTTCAAAGGAAAGGTTCCCTCTACCCACCATGCCACCAGTGCTACATGGAGCAAGTGGATTGCTCTTATCACACAGTGCGCCCATATAGGTAAAGTGAATCGCCCTGGGATTTTGGAAGTAATTACAAATTGGCCCAAAGGTGAAAATTTTGGTGTCATGGATGAAGAAAAAGAACAAGTGACATGGGCTGAAGAAGCTCCAGCATACAACCAACTGCCATCAGAGGAAACACGCTATGCTCTTTTCACTTATGGTTCCTCTCGCATATTAGGGATGAATTGGAAGTAGAAAGCAGCCGTATGGAGCCCCACACGATAGGTCGCAGAGGCCACTGAAGGAGTAGGTGGATCAAGCCAACTTGCAGAATTCAAAGCCGTTCAACTGGCCCTAGACATTGCAGCAAGAGAGAAGCGGCCAAAGCTGTACCTCTACACTGATTCATGGATGGTAGCCAACACTCTGTGGGGATGGCTGGAGAGGTGAAAAGAGGCTAATTTGCAGTGTAGAGGAAAACCAATTTGGGCTGCTGAAGAGTGGAAAGACATTGCTACCAGGGTAGGGAGGCTACCTGTGAAAGTCCACCACGTAGATGCCCATGTTCCCAAGAGTAGAGCTTATGAGGAGCACCAAAATAATGAGCAGGTAGACCAGGCTGCAAAGATAGAGGTGTCAAAGATAGACTGGTAACACAAGGATGAGTTATTCCTAGCTCGATGGGGCCCATGATGCCTCAGGCCATTATGGTAGGGATGCCACCTATAAGTGGGCATGAGACTGAGGGGTGAATTTAACCATGGACAGTATTTCTCAGGTTATCCATGACTGTGAAATGTGTGCTGCCAGAATTTTCCAGTACACGCTAACCCAGCACCCCATGTCCACCTGACCGCCATGGCACCTGCTAAGGCTGTGGAGTTTTCTATTATATTTTGTTTGCCACCCTGGGGTGTGCCTTCCTTTGCTGTTCTAGCCACTGCTCAGAGGTTCCTGCTACAGCTCCTTTCTCTATCTGGAGGGGCACCAGGCCTGTGGTGAGTTTGTAAAGGAAACCCCTTTTCTATCTCTCCCATTTGTGCGTCCGCCATTGCCCACATGGAGAGAGGCAGCTGAGCTCGTGCCACAGCGACCCCTGGAGCTGGGGGGAAATCATCGCACCTGTCCTGCCCTGCTCAGCTGGGAGCCACCAGCATCCCTGCTGGCTGTGAGCATAAATGCACTGAAGGGGAAGTGCCTGCAGCCAAGATAAAGCTGTTAGTGGGGTTCTGTTTTTGTTTCTTATTGCTGCCGTTGTGGTCGTTTTTTGGTCCTTATTATACAGATATGTATACAGTCCAGGAAGTTTTTAGAGTGTATGGAGGATAACTTATTGTCACAGCTGGTGAGTGAGCCCACCAGGGGAGGGACTATGCTAGACCTGTTGTTTGCAAATAGAGATGGGCTGGTGGGAGATATGGTGGTTGGAGGCTGCTTGGGGCACAGTGGTCATATAGTTATAGAGTTGTCGATATTTGATGAAATCAGGATGAACGTTAATAAGACTTTTACATTAGAGTTATGGAGGGCAGACTTTGGCCACTTTAGGAGACTTATTCAGAGGGTTCCTTGGGAAGTAATCCTTAAACACAAAGGAGTCCAGGAAAGGTGGGCGTGCTTCAAAACAGAGATGTTGAGGGCACAGGAACAGACTGTCCCTATGTGCCGAAAGATGAGTCGATGGGGCCAACATCCAGCCTGGATGGGCAAGGAGGTTTCGAAGGAACTTAAGAATAAAAAGTGGATGTATCATCTTTGGAAGGAGGGTCAGGTCTCTCAGGAAGTATTTAAGGGGGCTGCTAGAGCATGTAGAAAAAAATCAGGGAGGCCAAAGCTCAGTTCAAACTTAATTTGGCAAATTGGTAAAGGATAATAAAAAATGTTTTCACAAATATATTAATGGTAAAAAGAAGTGTAAGACCAACCTTTGTTTTCTACTGGATGAGGGAGGGAACTTGGTAACTTCAGATGCGGAGAAGGCAGAAGTGCTTAACGCCTTCTTTGCCTCAGTCTTTAGTGGGAAGACAGCTTGTCCCCAGGACAACTGTCCTCTTGGGTTGGTTGATGGTGCCAGGAAACGGAATGGTCCCCCCATTATCCAGGAGGAGGCAGTTAGAGAACTGCTGAGCTGCTTGGATGTTCATAAATCTATGGGACCAGATGGGATCCATCCCAGGGTGATGGAGTTGGCAGATGAGCTTGCAAAGCTGCTCTCCATCATTTACCAACAGTCCTGGCTCACTGGTGAGGTTCCAGATGACTGGAAGCTGGCCAATGTGACACCCATTCACAAAAAGGGTGGGAAGGAGGATCCTGGTAATTATAGGCCAGTTAGCCTGACCTCAGTACCCAGTAAGGTAATGGAACAGTTTATACTGAGTGTCATCACGCAGCACTTACAGGATCGCCAGGGTATCAGACCCAGCCAGCATGGGTTTAGGAGGGGTAGGTCATGTTTGACCAACCTGGTCTCCTTTTATGACCAGGTGACCCACCTGGTGGATGCAGAAAAGGCTGTGGCTGTTGTCTATTTGGACTTCAGCAAGGCCTTTGACATGGTCTCCCACAGCATACTCCTGGAGAAGCTGGCAGCCCGCGGCTTGGACAGGAGCACTGTTTGCTGGGTTAAGAACTGTCTGGGTGGCTGGGCCCAGAGAGTGATGGTGAACAGTGCTGCATCCAGCTGGTGGCCAGTCACCAGTGGTGGCCGTCAGGGGTCTGTGCTGGGGCCAGTTCTGTTCAATATTTTTATTGATGACATAGATGAGGGCATTGAGTCTTTCATTAGTAAATTTGCAGACGACACTAAGCTGGGAGCATGTGTCAATCTGTTGGAAGGTAGGAGGGCTCTCCAGAGAGATCTGGAATGGTTGGATGGATGGATGGATGGAATCCAATAAGATGACGTTTAATAAGTCCAAGTGGCAAGTCCTGCATTTTGGCCACAATAACCCCCTGCAGTGTTATAGGCTGGGGACAGTGTGGCTGGACAGTGCCCAGGCAGAAAGGGACCTGGGGGTACTGGTCGACAGCCAACTGAACATGAGCCAGCAGTGTGCCCTGGTGGCCAAGAAGGCCAACGGCATCCTGGCCTATATCAGGAATAGTGTGGCCAGCAGGAGCAGGGAGGTCATTCTCCCCCTGTACTTGGCACTGGTGAGGCCGCACCTTGAGTACTGTGTCCAGTTCTGGGCCCCTCAGTTTCGGAAGGATTTTGAGAGGCTTGAGCACAACCAGAGGAGGGCTATGAGGTTGGTGATGGGCTTGGAACAGAAGCCCTATGAGGAACAACTGAGGGAGCTGAGGTTGTTTAGCCTGGAGAAAAGGAGACTCAGAGGCGACCTTATCACTCTCTACAGCTTCCTGAAAGTGGTTGTAGTCAGGTGGGGGTTGGTCTCTTTCTCCAGGCTGCAACTGACAGAATGAGAGGACACAGTCTCAAGCTGCACCAGGGGAAATATAGGTTGGACATTAGGAAAAAGTTTTTTACAGAAAGGATGATAAAGTACTGGAATGGTCTGCCCAGGGAGGTGGTGGAGTCACCATCCCTGAAAGTGTTTAAAAAAAGACTGTTTGTGGCATTTGGTGACATGGTTTAGTTGCTTCGTCAGGGAACGGGTTCGACTCGATGATCTTGAAGGTCTCTTCCAACCTAGTGATTCTGTGTATGATATATTAGTAAAAATTGTGTTCTTTTTCCCATATCTTTGTCTGAAAGTCCCTTAATTTCAAAGTTATAATAATTTGGAGCGGGGGGGGGAGGTCACATTTTCCATTCCAAGGGAGGTTCCTGCCTTCCTTGGCAGTCACCTGTCCTTTAAACCAGGACATCATCCCAAGATCAGTTTATCAGTTTCACAGCTCTCCCACCCTCTCCCACCAAGACTACAGATGTAGCAAGCCTACTAGATAGCCATACCCAGATTTACCATCACTGAACTACCTCCTGTCCACAAGTTCCACAAGTCATTCAAGAATACTGCAGAGTATTTTTTTTTCATCCAAAGACCAATACAGCATTACTCAGTTCTCCCTAATATATTTCTAATGGACTTCTTATTATAGTTTTATACTCACTAGTTTAAGAGGTGTTGGTATAAGTTCAGTGCCAGTGGCTCACCAGCAAAGGGCATATACTGGCTACACCGATGATGACAACTAACTGCAGTAGCAAATTTTGATGCAGTTACTGGCATGACAAGATCTCACAAGCTTTTGCCATTTAACATCAGCTCCTTCAGGGCCAAGTTAGCACAGGAAGGCATTTATAAACTATTCACTATCAGTTTACTGGTTATAGTAGTGGCCTGGTTGAAAGGACAACATTCTGAACAGACTAAATTTACTTAAAGCTTTAATATTTTAGTAAGAATGAACAACCTCAAATGCTCTTTAAATAACCAAAAAATGTTCAGAAAACACAGCCTACAAGTTAAGTCCAAGATATAACCCATGACTCACAAGAAGTTATAAGATACCCTTGCCAGGATAATGGCACATAACTGGAGTGCTCTTGCCATGGGACTGCTAGGTAATATAAATTCCTGTCTCTAAAGAGCAACAAACCAGCAAGGCTTGCTAGGCTTCTACTAAGTTTTTCTGGGACTTGCTATGTGTTGCACCACATCTTATCCTATAGCAGGCTCCAGTGAGATCCTGGAGACCTGTTGTCTTAACTGCATAACAGTTTTCTATTTCCTTAGCTCTAAGACTCCAAGAGACGTGATACATAATTTATCAGCAAGGCAACTTTGAAAAACAAATCACTGGCAGAAGTACCGAGGACTACTCATTATACATTCTTTGATATTTGAGCAGAGCTATCAGGGTTTTGTGTGTGTGCGTGTGTGTGTGTATGACTATATACATGGACCAAAACTGACCATTTTTTTAATATATTAAAAAAGGGTGTATTTATATAAAAATATATAGTTCTGGGTAATTTTGCTTCCTTGCACCTTTATTTTTTTAACAGCTCTCACTACAGCTGTAAAAACGTCAAATTGCACTGCAATATGCGTATTCTACATAGTTGCATCCTATTACGCAGGATACTTCAGTCCAATTGGACATATACTTGAGCCTCAGCATGGCAGGAAAATAGAAACATAGCACAATGAAGCCGGCAATATGACACTAGTTGCCTTTAGCTCTTCCACACCACTTTAACAGGGTGGAAATATGTATATTAAGATAATCAGGTACTCATTTAATGGTTATAATGAAAAAGCCATGATGTAGGGTAATTGAGATAGTCTGCTCTCCAGTGGATGAGTCGCAGGGCAGAAAAAAAAATTAAAAAAAGAAAAAAGGGAAGAAAAAAAGCAGAACTATCTGTCCCAACTGAAATGAAAACAAACATCAGTTTGGACTGCCAAGGAAAATCATGAATCCAAAATGAGAAAATATAGTTCAATTAGACTTCTTGTATCATAACCTGCATTTGGAGATTAGATTTTCAACATTTGCTTTAACGCCATTGATTTTATGCTACTATGAGTTTATAGTAAGAAAGACCTGCTTCTCAAAGACCTGGAAGCCATCTGTGTACCATGCTGTAACCTGTTTACCCTACAGCTGGAAAAGAATTCCCACTCAGAACTCCACAAAAAACAAGAACTGAAAATTTATTTCTTCATTCTACAATTGTGAGAACACATAAAATATGGTTATATAAACACTTGATACCCTCAAACAAGATTCTGTAAATATACCATAGCATGGGTGTATCAGTTCTTAGCCTTTGCCTCTTAAAAATGCTATTCAGATTTAGTCGGGGCAACATTTAGACCTGTTAGAGGTTAGGCCTTTTTTTTTCCTTTCTTTCTCTCAGGAAATTTTCTTCCCATTTGTTGCCCCAGAGATGATGAATGAATGGTATTTAAGAGACAAAAGGCCTAGCTGGACATCTTGGAATAACATTGAAATGGTCCTGGGGGAGGAGAGAGGAAGGGGTGCAGTTGTTGCAGTCTCTTAGCTGGGGAGTGACCGCTCTGACTGGGGGGTTTCTCTTGGGAAGACGAAACTTGGCTGGGGGTCAGAGGCTGGGCTCAGCCCCTGCTCTCTTGGCAATCAGAGGGGAGATCATGTGGTGTGTGGAGTGGGCATCTCTCTTTCCCTAGATGGGGCTGCGTTGTGGTTTGCTGCCGGAGTCTGGGGGGGTTTTTTTGCTGTTTGTAATGGCTGCTGACATTGCTGCCTGATCAGACCTGCCTGCCCCCCGCTGCTCTGGGGTTTTTGCTACACTTGAGCTCGACCTCCCCCCTACAGATCCACCCAGCCCTCACTGTTTCTGCCACCGCGACAGGGTTATTGCTACACTTTGATTTGCTGCCCCAGGTCTGCTTGCCTCTGCTATTCCAGCCCACTGCTCTGAGGCTAGTGCTCCAGTTCAGCTCACCACCCAGACGGGTACTGAGACTGGCTGCTCCTTGTGAGTTTTGCAATGGCAGTCATCTCCCGTCTACCCCCTTGCCCAAGCTGCCATTGCCATGAGGCTGCTGCGCTCGCGCCACAGAACCCCCTGCAGCCGCGGGGGGAATCATTGCACCTGTCCTGCCTCACCAGGACCCGGTAGTGTTCTCTGCTGGCTGCAAGAAAGTCACTGAAACTGTCACCTCGCCAGGGCCCACCAGCACTCCTGCTGGTTGTGATCGTAACTACACAAAAGAGGAAATTGTTTGATGGATGAGGGAAGGCTCTTATTTGGTTTCTGGTTTTGTTTGTTGTTGCTGCTGTTGTTTGTTTATCTTGTTAAATATATTCTAGTAAAGAAATG
Source organism: Zonotrichia albicollis (assembly GCF_047830755.1). NCBI lineage: Eukaryota > Metazoa > Chordata > Aves > Passeriformes > Passerellidae > Zonotrichia > Zonotrichia albicollis. Next base: position 6,431,078 of record NC_133859.1, read on the forward strand.
TTATTCCTTTTTGCATATCCTTGCCTGAAAGTGACGTAATTTTAAAGTTATAATAATTTGGAGGGAAGGGAGTCATATTTTCCATTCCGGGAAGGTTCCCACCTTCCTTGGCAAACACCTGTCTTTTAAACCAGGACTCCACAACAAAAATGCTGTACTTTTTTGAAGTAGATATGCTAAAATAAATGTTATTAGGTTCTTTTAAACGTAGAAGCTTTTTGCACAGCCTATCATATTTTAATTTTTCTATACATTCTAACAGATCTTCTGCAACTACTGCCTGGCATACAGCATGACACTACAGGACCGTCAAGACTAGCATTTGAACGTGTAAACTGTGACTACTTTCAGTTTACAGCACCAGGGGGAAGAGAGCAGAAAGGCAGAACACATCACTTACCTGGGCTTCTCTGACAAGCTGAGAAGAATCAGGCAGGCTGAAACCAATGGGTAATCCAACCTTTGCTGGGGTTTTGAATTTGTTTCCTATCTTAAATGGGACATCATCAAGATAACTGAAAGGACCTAAGATCAAAAGTAGAAATTGTATAAAAAAACCTTACAAGCTTAATGCATTCAATTAAGACTCACATTTCTGTATTTGGGAGCTATTTTATCTCTGATGCCCAAACTATACCAGGTGACTCAATAAAAAGGAAGTTGCTTGATCACACATTGAATCTGTTTGGACTTCATTGCCTCACTTTTGGTTTTTTGGTGGTGTTTTATTTTGGTTTTTTTTAATGTTTTAGCTCATAACTACTAAAGAAAACCCCAAACACACAACAATCCAACAACTGAATAGATTTTGAAGTCAATACACCCAATGTTTTAGCTCTCCATGTGACAAGACTATCGCTACACAATTGGAAGTTGAAGCTCTCTCCTGAACATTGTATTCTGTTATTTCTCTAAAAAGATCCATCTTTTTTATCATATTCAAAACAGGTTTTAAAATAGCCCAGCTTTAGAGCAGCTAAGCTGAAGTTAAATCCAAGTATTGGTATACAAGTGGGAAGCCACAATTATACACTAGTGGTCACAAGGGCAAAGTGGCCTAAAGTCTAGACACTCCACTTGAACCAAAACAGTGAAATAGCTCAAGATTATTTAGCATAGCAAGTTTGATTTCTGAAACAAGGCACTATAACTTAATTAGCTGTCTGATTTGTGATCACTCCAATGAGAAGCCTCAGACTTATTTCGTGGTCCTCCATCTGTTCTTTATATTTGTCACTCAGGTGGTATTTAAAAAGTATTTTAGGATTAAACTCTTTCTTCAGGCATCCTGCAAACTCATAAGGCAGAATTACTTAAAGCTCAACCACCTCCAAGCAGCCAGACTACAGGTTTGCTTTCCTTGAGCTGCCGTGAAGAAGTATTAGAAAACACACAAAATAAATTGCACTCACTTTCTTGGATCTCCAGTCTAAGTTTTTGGAATTACAAGTAGGGTTTCCAGTTGTGTATAACAATCTGAAGCATTCCTCTAACACTCATTTGTAACTTTGCTTTGAGTGATGCAGATCCAAAGAGACATGAGTGGCATCACTATGATGGTGTTCAGTGACTAACTTCTTGTTCAGTGAGCTGTGACTCACCATTTTTATCTGACTGTAGCAAGACATCTCACTACCCACATGAGCTTATCTATTGTTTGTTAACCAGGCAGATAACCTGAACAGGACAAGCTGTCTTGTAGTGAGTTATTTTGGCACCATGGGGTTAACACTGGTCTGGCATCTCCCAACTGCCGATAAGCATCTTACTTTTGAAGTGAGATTTGACAGGATAAGTTGAATTTCTGGCTGACAGACACTCACTTTACAACTGTAAAAGCCACACCAAACTTCAACAAAGCAGAAATGTTCTATACATTTTCCTGGAAATGGATGGAGTATCTCCCATGAGTGGGGACACCTATTTCATGGTAACTTTCCAAGAGATCAAGTGAAGGAATCTGTTTACATTATTGTCATTTAAGTCATAAGTTATGTTCAGCTCCTAATCAATACTATTTATTTTGCTAGCTTTAATATAGGTACTTTGATATAGTGCACTATTTTATGTTATACTATAATCTACTAGTAGTTCTTTTAGTTTTATACTGTGCAGCAATTCTGATTAAGATCTTTCATCAGTTATCTTTTGTCTGTTCATTTGTCTTAATAAATAATTAATTTTTATACAAATATATCTGATTTGCCATCATTAGAACTAGCAGGAAAAAGTTGCAAAACCCAAACTGTTGATAGTCTGAGGCTAAGATGCCATGCTCAGGCTCCTCTGTCTGAGGAGTTTTGAAAGCAAAGGGGGGTCTTCTTGGCACGTTGTGACTCAGTGGCAGGGCTTCTTTAATAAACTGTCTGAAGCTTCCACTCCACTCATGACACTGACCCATTTTCATACTCAGATGGCAGTTAAGGTACTGTTTGTGTTCCTTCACAATTGACAAGGCAATCAAAGGCTCCAAAAGGATAAGAAGCTGTTAAAATGAGGAACATCTCATTAATTTGGAATTCATAGAATCATAGAATAATTCTCTGAGTTGGAAGGAACCCACAAGGATCATCGAAGTCCAACTTCTGGTTTGGCACAGGACAGCCTCAAGAATCCCACCATGTGCCTGAGAGTATTGTCCAAACGCTTCTTGAAGTCTATCAGGACTGGTGCTGTGACCACTTCCCTAGGGACCCTGTTCCAATGCCCAACCACCATGTGGGGGAAGAACCTTTTTCTAATATCCAACCTAAACCTTCCCTGACACAACTTCAGGCCACTCCCTCAGGTCTTGTCACTGGGCACCAGAGAGAAGAGATCAGTGTCTGCCCTTCTTCTTCCCCTCACAAGGAAGTTGTAGACTGCAATGAGGTCTCCCCTCAGTCTCCTCCAGGCTGAACAGACCAAGTGACCTTAGCCACTCCTCAGTTTCCCCTCAAGGCCCTTCACCATCTTCACAGCTCTCCTCTGGATGCTCTCTGTAGAAGGACTTGCGGTCTGCCACAGAAGAGTTTATCTGTTCTGTCTATCAGCTGGTGCATAACTCAGGGCATTTTCCCCCTCACATGAATTGGTGAGATAACCTAGGCCAGACATCTGTCTGGTAGCCAGTTATCTCTGGAGTTATCCAGGGAGGTGAGATCCTGACCTAACAGCAAACATCTCACCTTGAGAGCAAGATTGTCTTAGGTTATAATGTAAGATGTAACCAAAAGTATGTATTCTATCACCATCTTCATAAGCTGTTAAAAACAGGTGGGGCAGTGTTCTTTATTTCTTCCATGACTTATCCCTGATAACATCCTCCAGGGTATTAGGGCATAAGATAGACTGTATGCCTTATAAGAGGAGGAGGGGGTTGGCTACAGAGCCTAGTCCCAGATATGAATGCAAGCAGGTAGCTATTGGTCAATAGCTGGGTGCTAACAATTAAGACTCGAACACAGAGTCTTTTGGATAGCCTATAAAAAGGGCTATGTACACCAATAAAGTCTCTCTGCTGCATGAAAACTCCGATGTTTGTCATCTCTCCGTCCCCAAACACTGCGACAATTGGTGACCCCATGTGAGGAAAGGAACTAAGCCATGAGAAAAGGAGCGAGACAAAACAGCAGAGAGCCACAGCAGAGAGCTGTGAGAAAATGCAACCAGAGCTAGCAACGGACAGAACTGTGAGAAAAGGACAGCTAAAGAGCTGTGTGAAACAAAAGACAGAAAAGCTGGTAAAGCTAGAAATCCAGATGGTGTAAGAGCCAAAGAAACAAAAAAGCTGAAAAATAGAGGGAAAATCCAACCAAAGAAACAGGCAGATTTATCTCTGTAAAAGAACAAGAAGTCATTAAGATATGAACTTTTCCCTTACTTCAATGAGGAGTAAAGTATGAACAATAAGCTCTGAAAGCCACTATGGACATTTTAAAACTCCTGATGTTTATCTCAAACTGGCTGGGGCACTTAGATGCCGAACGGGATGCAGAAACAGCAGGAGAGATGCTGCCCATACCACAGCTGAAAAAGCCATCTATAGGCTCCACGCCCCTTACCACCAGCAATGCACTGTGAACACAGCCTGCAGAAAAACCTCAACATGGCAGACACCATGCGCTTTGAACGCAGATCACCCAAGATGGCGGTCAGCACATGGCGCGTGAGTCACTCACCCAAGATGACCGTCGCCACATGACGCAGGACCTGACAGCCAAATCATCTCAAAATAGCAGAGCACAGACAGCATCCCATGGGAAAAGAGATAGCACGCTGAACATGTGGAGGCAGCAGCCAGGATCGCCTCTGTCATGGCATCCAGGAATCCACCCCATGCACTCACCAGACCCCAGAAGCATCATCACAGCACCAGAAACCAGAAGAGAAGCAGGCAGCCCCACCACCGGAAAACCCTGTTGCCTGGCAACCATAGCACTGGCCGTGTGGATGCCTTCTGCACCATCAGTGGACAACCGTGAGTTTGCCAGGACTAGGGGAGGAAGGCCAGAGGGTGGCCCCTGGTCCCCCAATGCAGGAGGGCCCCTCCTAACACTGTTTTCCCCCCTTTGCCTGTCCTCTGTGAAAGCGGAGCAGCAGTGACAGAGGCGACGGGAAACTGCAAAGATGAGTGAGACGGCAGCAAAAGCGGCAAGAGACGGAACCTGCGTAATCGCTGCGGCAAGAGCCCAGTACCAAGCGCATGGCTGTGACCACGTGGCCACGCTGCAGGACAATGGTGAGCAGTGAGCCACTTTCTCAGCAGGTCCAGAGGCACCAGCAGCCCCAGCACCAGCACTCACTCCCAGCAGTGACCCAAAAACCCCAGAGCCTAACACAATGCCCTGAACCAACCCTGACTGCACCGAAAGTCGCCATCCACCCTGGGGGGAGGGGGGGTCTCCCAAGTGCCCTTCTCCTACCCTGGGGACAGGGATCAGGGCATGGGAAAAGCCCATATGGGCTGAAAGCAGTGGTGAGGGCAGGGGGAGGAGACATGTGGGGGCGCGGTGCTGCGAGGGTGGCCCGGATGCCTGCCGCTCCCACCGCTTCTGCAACAGCCCAAGCTCCATCTCCTGCAGACTGTTATAGATACATATTATAATATTGGCTTTTCACAGATATTAAAATGGATTTTATATGTGTGGTGTTAAAGTAACTTTGTTATAAAGATATAGTTTCTATGTCTGCTGTTACTTAAGCTTAGACATGGTAGTGAAATAGCTATGCTTGTGTTAAAATGCCTGCTTTGATGGGATAACATTCAATGAACACAGGATGAGGACACCTGCTACAGATATGCCAACTATCAGCACTCACCGTCTGAAGACAGTGTGGGCCAAGGCCCAAACTGGAAGTGATAAGGAAGAACCAAAACCACAGCCAAGAAACACGCATGCTCTAAAAAGACAGACCCAAGGATGGACCATGTAAAATAGTTCCTGGAAAATGTAAACTAATTTTTGCATATGCATAAGGGTCTATGAATATGCAACAGGATTATGTAATGGAAAAGGTATTTAAGGGGTATCCCCTAAGGTGACAACATGGTCTTGGCTCAGTGCCAAGATGCACCCGGCCATAATAACCTTTGCTCTATGGTCCTTGTCTCCTATTGTCCTTTATTAAACTTTTAAAATTTTCACAGGAGAGTGAACGTGTTTTTCATAGGACCCTCGTAAACTAACACTAAAACCTAGCTGGACAAGTAACTTGCTTGGAGTTGCTTGCATTGAGAGCCATTCAGGAATGGGAGGAGGAGCTTCTTTTGTTCCTGAGTGACTGATTATAAGAGGCCTCTGGGGAGCACAGCAAACAGGAGTGGGCAAACAGGGGCGTGGCACGGCTCTGGGGCATGGTCATAGCAGTTTGGGCAGCAGTTCGCGCAGGTAGGGCAAGCAGGCAGGCTTGCAGGTTTTCTTGCTAATAAGGTGTGCTGTGTGTTGTTTGAGGTGTTTCTGTTGGCTGCTTAATTTTGGGCTTTCTGCTAGTAATGGTTTTAACACGGTCGAAAACTGTGGCTGGTACAAGTGTATGTGACCAAGTGGAGCCCTCCAAAACGGATCTGTCTGTACAGACCTATTCCTGCCTGGAGTGTTTGAGCTAATCGGTGGTTTCAGGGGGTGTTGTGGAGGAGGCCTGCCTATGGTGTGAACAGGTCAACGACCTCCATTCGCTGGTAACCGAGCTTAGGGAGGAAGCTGAAAGATTAAGGAGTATCAGGGAAAGTGAAAGGGAAATAGACTGGTGGAGTTCAGCCCTTACATCTTTAAGGGAGGCCCACCAAGAGTAAGAGGACTCATATGCCTCTCACTCTCAGGAAATAGAAGGGCACCTGGTGGATGAAGGGGAGTGGAAATGGGTCCCTGCTCAGGGAGGTAATAATAAAAATTCCTCCTGACCCCCATCCCCATGCCAGGTGCCACTTCAGAAGAGGTATGAGGCCCTGGATCTAGAGAGCCAGTCAGATGATTTAGAAGAAAATTATCTGCCCAGTGAGTTTCCCAATTATGACTCATCTGTAAGATGGATCACTACCTCTAACATCAAGAAGATAAGAAGGGTAATCATAGTGGGTGATTCCCTTCTGAGGGGAACTGAGGGCCCCATATGTCGACCAGACCCATCCCACAGGGAGGCCTGCTGCCTCCCTGGGGCCCGGGTATGAAATATCACTCAGAGACTTCCTGGCCTGATTCAGCCCTTTGATTATTACCCACTGCTGATACTCCAGGCTGGCAGTGATGAGATTGCAAAGAGGAGTGCCAAGGTGATTAAAAGGGACTTTAGGGCACTGGGTCAAGTGGTCAATAGGACAGGGGCACAGGTAGTGTTCTGGTCAGTCCCTTTGATGGCAGAGAAAAATGATGAAAGAAATAGGAGAACTCACATCATTAACAAGTGGCTCGAGGGTTGGTGTCATCAGCAAAATTTCGGATTCTTTGATCATGGGGCAACTTTTACGGCACCTGCTCTACTGGAACCAGATTGGGATACATCTCTCTGTTAAGGGAAGAAGGTTTTTAGCTCATGAACTGGCAGACCTTGTTGAGAGGGCTTTAAACTACGTCTGAAGGGGTAAGGGGATGCATCTGGGCTGTCTGGAAGCAGGCCCAAGGGTGGTAAGCCTGAGTTAGGAGAGAAATCAGTAGCCCAGCTGAGGTGCATGTATACCAATGCATGCAGCATGGGTAACACACAAGAAGAGCTGGAAGCCATGATGCAACAGCAGAACTATGATGTAGTCACCATCACAGAAACATGGTGGAATGACTCACATAGTTGGAACACCGCACTGGAGGGCTACAAGCTCTTCAGAAGAGACGGGAAAGGGAGAAGAGGTGGAGGGGTGGCCCTTTATACTAAGGAGGCTTTTGATGCCATAGGTATTGAAACTTACAAATATGGAGTTGAATGCCTATGGGTAAGAATTAAGGGGAAGACCAAGAAGGCTGATATCCTACTGGGAGTCTGTTATCGTCCACCCAACCAGGAAGAAGAGGTGGACAACTTACTCTATAAGCAGCTGGAGAATGTTTCAGGATCACCAGCCCTTGTTCTTGTAGGTGACTTCAACCTACCAGACATCTGCTGGGAACTTAATACAGCAGAAAAGGGGCAGTCCAGTAAATTTTTAGAGTGTATGGAGGATAACATATTGTCACAGCTGGTGAGTGAGCCCACCAGGGGAGGGACTATGCTAGACCTGTTGTTTGCAAATAGAGATGGGCTGGTGGGAGATATGGTGGTTGGAGGCTGCTTGGGGCACAGTGATCATATAGAGTTGTTGATATTTGATGAAATCAGGATGAACATAAATAAGACTTTTACATAAGAGTTATGGAGGGCAGACTGAGACAGAGTAGAGATCCATTCTGAATTAGGTAGTGTCTGGCAGCGGTGAAAAGTCTGTGAGGCCAAAGCTGAAGGAAAAACTCACATGCCGAGACAGCAAGGAGACAGAGAAAGAAAAACAGAAAAGACCACGAGGTCAATTTGCCCCCGACCTAGGAATTCCTTTGATAAAGAAGAACTGGCAATAAATTTCACGCGAAATGAATATGTATGAACCCATTGTGAAACTGTATGCATATGCATTTGGAAGGGGGATAAAAGGAGACCTGAGATCTTCAGGGGTACGCATGCCTTTTGAGGAGAATTTTCTCCGTATGCATCCGGCACTGTAAATAAACATACCGAGCTTAACAACTTTTATAAAGTTGTGAGGTTTCTTCTTTTCTCCGCAAAACATTATGGCGAGCCAGGCAGGAGTTCTCTGTCCCCGTAGGGGCAGGGGGGATAGACGGACCTCCAACGCGCGCCCTAGGATTTTTTTTTCCTGGTGGGGCTCCGCTTGTCTCAACTTGCCACCTGCGAGGACAGACAATGACCTACTGGTCTGTGGAGGAGAATACGGTATGTACTGAGGGGCCCCTGGGGGAGGGAAAGGAGAGCAAGGGAGTAAACCACCCAGAGACGTCTGGGTTCAGCTGATAGAGCAGCTGTATTAGAGACGGGGTTCATCGTTCTGATAGAGCGGAACCGCTAGTGGCTCTGGGGGTGAGCCGGGTGAACACGTGTTATGTGTGTATTGGGGATTCGTAGTTCTGATAAAGCAGAACTGCTGAGCCCGTGTGTGTTTTGTTTGTGTGTGTGTGTGATGTCCGGACACTGTGTTGCTGTATGGTTAATGTGTGTGGCCAGTGCACTGTGTTTGTGATCATGCAGGTGATAAGTGTATGGTGTATAAAAGAGAGTAAATCTACAGTGCCCTACAGTGCGGGGGGTCAGTACTACCCGTGTTTGAAGCAGCCGAGTGAGGCCAGAGGCGCCGGCTACAGTAGGCTGCGGGGGCAGGGAGAGAAGTGCCCCGCGGAGAAGCGAGTGGAGGAATGTCAGTGATGGTATTTATCGTGTTTGAATGTAGTGATTTGTGTAGATTTGGTACATTTTAACCGTGAGTATGAGCTCAGAGAGTTCCTTTGCCTTGGATGTTTGGACTTGATCTCTAGACTGTGTGCTGCCATTTTGATTGTGTCCAGGAAAAATTGGTGTGAGTAAATGCCGAATTATGGTATGCTGTGTTGTGTTGAGAAAAGTGAGCACTTTGAGAAATATGCCCTTTCCCAGTGATTTTGTGTGGTGATTTTCTTCCGCTGCATTGTGGTAATTTGATTCTCAGATTGTATAGTGGTGTTTGTGGAGATTTTAAGATTTTGTTGCAACAAGAGTAGCATTTTACATAGGAGAACTATAGTACGGTGATTTATGCTTAACTACGATAAAGCGAGTTAAAGGAATTCCAAGAATTCTCCCCCTCACAGCAATTCAAGCCTTGGCTCTAGTGAATTTGAGATAAAGGGGGGGGGTGCATGTGTCTGTGTCTGTGGGCATATCAGAGTTTCGGCTGTGACTAGCATAGCCTTTGTGCAAAGCAGCAAAACAAGTGTAAGTAGACACAGTGCTTAATTAGATTGTGCAAGAAGAGAACTAGAAAAGACTGATATTTTGTAAAACAGAGTTTATATAGAAGAGATGAATGAGATGAATTAGTTAATGAGACTTATGAGATTTATGAGACTTCAGTTGGTACTGCAGTAAGTCTTTACTGGAAACAATCAGCTGAAAGAATTTAAAGTTCTCTGTAACAAACAGAATAGCCTGCCTTTGTGAGCAATTTCGGGGAGCCTTTGGTGCATCAAGAGGCTAGCATGCTGTGTGAGGTGACAGTGGCTGTCCCCTGGGCACAGGGACAGCTCTGGCTGCCCCGTCTCCCCAGGGAACACGGGAATGGCCTGTGGGCAAAAGCCGGGTGTGCAGGTATTATTGCAGTGCAGTGTTTATGAGAAACACTGGTATTGCTGTTTTGCTGTTCTAATAAGTGTCAGGGCACATGCCCCAAGTGTAAATTAGAGGTTTCTGGTCAAGCGGATTCAGAACCTAAGGTCTTAGAGCTTGTGTGTGGGAATCACATCTGATACTGCCACCTGGAGCTGTGTGTATAGGAGGAAAACTGAGAAACTACTGTGAAGGTCTGTAAAAAGGTTTGAATGGAAGCGAGATACGGCAAGGAGAAATAAATAATGAGAACTGACCAGAACAAACAGGTCCCTAAATTAGCCCCTTTTAGGAGGGGCTCGCTGGGAGGAGGTTGCCAGTAAGAGCATCTCAGAAAATAAAAAGATTTATAATACTTCATTGTTGTTAGTACTGTTTTATAATAGGAAGATAAATGGGATAGAGTTTTTGTATGCTGAAATGTCTTTTGTTTTAAGAAATCACCCAGAATGACAAAGAGACTGTGAGATCAGACCGCTCTCTGGTCTTGGCCCTTGAAAAGGAAAACAAGGCAAAGAGAAAGCAAATCAAACATGTTGTTCAGCATGCAGCATAAGATAGCAACGTATGAAATCAGGCAAGGATTATCATGCTGAAATGCAAAGCAATCACAGTTCGCAAAATGAGTACATATGATTTGTTAAAGGCTCCTCCCAAGGTAAGGGAGGAAGGGTAAAGATGACCTCCCCAAAAATGAAGAATTTTTGTCGGCACAAGGGTCATATATTCAGTTTTAAATAAAGCTTTAGTACCTGTGGAGAATGTTTATGTTGTAGTGTGGGGAATGAACAACTGGCCAGTGTGAGAAGGCATACTTTTGCAAACCTTTAAAGTAACATGTGTACTATGTGTACCTAAAAGCTTTTGTACAATTCGCTCAATTTGCTAAGCATTCTCAAATGAGAAAGGTTACTCTGGAGGCAAATAATATAAAGATGTTAGGCTTAATATTAACAGACACTGGAATTAGAAAGACATGAGTAAGGAGATATTAGAATGAGTAAATGTGTTTTCAAGGGTATGGGCCTCTGCTGTACCAGGGAGAGTGAAAGATGCTTCCCCATGGTAATCAAGCTTAATGAAAGAACACAACCAGTGAGAAATGAGTAGTACCCTCAAAAGGAAGATAAGGAAGGAATCAGCCCAATAACTGATAGTACGGGATTGAGGGCTGTCAGTAAGATAACACAGAATTTATACCCTGTGGTAGCAAATCCATAGACTTTACCAACTTGTTAAACACCTGAGCTAACGTGGTTCACTGTTTTAGGCCTAAGAGATGCCTTCTTTTGCCTCCCTATCCACGAAGCCAGCCAGAAAATTTTTGCATTCAAACACAGGCTCACATAGTAAGGCACACCAGAGAGTGAGCTTAAAATTGGAGGAAAGAAATGAGCTGGCAGATGGAGAGGCAAAGAAAGCAGCAAAGGGTGAGGTACAGATTTTCCTCGAAGGTAAGCCATAATACAATAATACTAATCAAAAGAGACGTACAACTGCAAGGGGTGGGCTACCATTGAAAGAGAGCTAGTAATCCCTTCCTATTTTCATGGTTACTAGTGAAGGAAGGGCACTAGAAAGCACACTAGGGCCTAACTACTTAAAAGCTTTTTATAGAGTGTGCCTCCTTTCTCAAAATGACCAAGGCTGCGAGTGATACAGAGTGCATTGAAATGAAGTATTGACTTTGAAGTAGTAATTCCCACAGGCTTTCTAGAACACACATCTGACTGAAAGAATCGTTGTATCGTTGTCAGGAATTTATATGCCACTATCACTCAGGTAAGCCGACAATGTGATCCTTGCCTCCAGACTAACCCAAAAATACCCCCAGGCCGAAACTCGGTCAGACTGGGAGAGGCCATGGGCCTGTACAGCAGCGACAAATCAACTTTTCAGAACTTCCAAGGAAAGGGAGGTATCAGTATTTACTGGTTGTCCTGGGTTGACTATATGATGCTTTTATCCCCAATCGTCTCATTCTGTTTATGTTGAATAATAATAAGTTTTGTACCTTTAAGAGTGTTACAGAGAGTGAAGGGGGAGAGAGAAGAAGCGCGCAGTTTGTTTTTCAGACACTGCACTCACTCCTCCACATTCCTGCTCCTGACTGTGTTGTCTGCGGACAGACAGCGGGACAGAGAGCTCTTCTTTTGCTTTTTAGTTAGTGTTAGCTAGCTGAGGCAAAGAAGTTCCCTGGACTGTTTTTTCCCTTTTTCTTTGGACCTCTTGGAACTGCTCTGGACTGAACACCCAGGAGAGCACCGGCAGCTGCAGCTGTGGCCCACCGGGCCGGCCCTGGCCTGCGACAATTCCAGCACTGAGAGACTGATCAGAGACTGAGTGAGCTGCTGCTTGAACCCGGGGTTGTCTCAGTTTGTCATCTCTTTTAGAGTGGCAAGGGGTCTCATTGTTTTGATACTGTTTTGGTCGTATTGTTTAATAAACAGGGGGTTTTTTCCACCTTTCTCCAAGGAGGTATTTTTCTTTCCTCCCGGACCAGTTGAGGGGGGAGGGGCCGATTGGATCTGCTTTTCCCACCGGAGCTCCTTTGGGGGGATTCTTCCCCAAACTTGCTCTAAACCTGGACAAATACATGAATTGGCGCCCAACGCGCGGCTGGAAAATGTGGAAAAAAGCCCTATTAATTGTGTGTCTGTTGTTGTTAAAGCAGTTAGTAGACATGATGCTTGGACCCCTGATGTCTCTGGTTGTGAAAGCCTCTGTATGGCTCTGGGCTCTAGACCTTTTTGAGGTTTCAATACCTTTCTGGTCATTAGGATTATTGTCCTTAACAAGTAATTTTTACGGTAGAGGGGTACGGATTGGAATAGCTGTTGTGCTGGCCCTGGTGATAATGATTTATAAAGCGTTCAAAAAGATACTGACCTCTGTTTACAGCATGTATGGTTTATGGTTTCTTCATCCTACCCTGCATCCCAATTCCAGTGGTATGTTTTGGGAATTTATTAGTAACTATACTCAGTCTGTTAGAGGTGGAGCTAAGAATGAGACTTTCCAGCCTTCCCTTTCCCTCTTCTCCTTTGGATCGGTTATGTCACTTTTTGAGAATGTTCAGTTTCCCCTGAATGTTAAAGAGACCATCTTTCTGGTATTTAATTTGGTAAGTCTTCTCTATATGGTCTGCAGCTTCTCTAGATTGAGGGCTGAGATTTCTAGACGGGCTGATGAGACCCCTGACTCAGGAGTAAACCCTAGTGTGGAAAATCCTAAGTGGTGTGGGAAATGGGAGGATATGGGCGAAATCCTGAAGGAATTCTCTGACCCTATAGTGTGGGATTTTCCCCATGAACAAATTCAGAACCCAGCTGAGGTGGGGAAATATCTGAAAGAGAAGTACCAGGATGAGCCTAAGGAGAGGAAGGTCATTGCAGTGAGCTGGGCCCTGGCATATGCTTATCGCACACTGCTAGATAGTGTCGGGCAGCAGACAGAGGCAGGGGGGCAGGGAGATAAATCAGCAACTGTCCCGGTGGCTCAGGCTGCAGCTAACACTCCAGGCTCGAAGCCAGCAGCCAAACCCATGGCTGTTGCTACCAGCACTAGAAGTGGGAAATGCACAGCCAAGACCAATCGACCAGTGGATGATGATGATGATGATGATGAAGGAGAAGGAACCTCAGTGCCCCCTGACGTAAAGTCAGGAGTCAAAGCAGCAGATGCAAGATCAGATGCCAATACTGAGTCCTTTTCCCTGAAGGACCTTCGTGGCCTACGGAAGGATTACACTCGAAGGTCTGATGAATCCATAATTAGTTGGCTGGTCCGTCTCTGGGATGCTGCAGGCGAGGCTACCGTTTTGGATGGCACTGAAGCCAGGCATTTGGGATCCCTGTCACAGGATACTGTCATAGACCAAGGAATGATGAGGGGGGCTAACTCTCAGAGCCTCTGGGAACGAGTCCTAAGAAGTGTAGCAGAAAGATACCTGTGTGCAGACGATCTCTATATGCAGCAGACTCAGTGGAAGACAATAGAGCAAGGGATCCAACGCCTGAGAGAAATGGCCGTGGTTGAGATTATCTTCTCAGATGATGTAACAACTAGGAACCCAGACTTAGTACCATGCACGTCTGTGATGTGGCGAAAACTCGTACGACTCGGGCCACAAGAATATGCCTCTGCCTTAGCCATCATGAAGAGGGATGAGAGGGGTGAGACTGTGCTTGACATGGCAAGGAAGCTCCGAGCATATGCAGATGCTGTACATGGCCCAACACTGGTATTGATAGATACATTTTCAGGGTGGCCAGAAACATTCCCCACCAGAACTGTCAAAGGTCAAGAGGTGACCAGATTATTTTTACAAGAAATAATACCACGCTTCAGAGTTCCAGCCACAATATCCTCAGATAGAGAATCACATTTCATTTCCAAAATAGTGCAACAGATTAGTAGCCATCTGGGCATAGATTAGGAATTTCAAACCCCATACCGCCCCCAATCAAGCGGCCAGGTGGAGAGAATGAATCATTTGATTAAGCAGCAAATCATAAGACTGGGGCAAGAAGCTAATCTACCCTAGCCCAAGCTCTTCCACTAGCACTATTGCAAATTCAAACTAAACCTTGAGCTAAAGGAATGCTGAATCCTTTTGGAATGCCTTATAGAAGACCATATAGAATACAAGGGGAATGTCCAGAATGTCCACCTACATGGTGGCATTAAGCAAACAGCTCAGAGTAATTGTGAGACATGTGGCTGGAACTCGGAGCAGGGAGTTAGATAGCCTGGGGATGATGTATATGTTAAGTCTCTTACAGAGAAGACTTCGGAACCACAGTGGGAGAGACCACTGCAAGTACTTCTCATCACCTTCACTGCAATCAAAATCAAGGAGCAGAATGCCTGGATCCATCACTCTCGGGTGAAGAAGGCCCAGAAGCCCCTTCAGGAGTGACACCAGGAGACAATGAACTGAGACTAAAACTTACTCGGGCAAAAGGAGTATATTGCGGTTGGGAGTAGTTCATACTTTAGTTTACAGAATTGTTTTGTATGGAATTATAACTGAAGTTTTAGAACTAGAGAGTACCTCTACCCAAAGCAATGCTGAATGGCCTTGGTCCCTGGCATTTAATCAGTATACTGGATCCATGGGAAAACCTTCTGAGATAAAAGATTTAAACATATCTACTGTAGTAATCCACAAGAATCAGGTATGTGAGGAGCAAGAATAGCAGGAACAGGAACTGTGAACACTTCAAGGAATCTGAGGAGAAGAAATCAAAGTAAAGTGCTTAGTCATCAATAGGATGGCTTATGAGAGACCAGATGTAATTAGTGTCTGAACCTCCCCTGGTGTATATGAACACCAGGAAGTCTGTGATAGCCTAAGTGAATCAGACTGTTGGTGTAATTTCACCCTGATACAGCCTGTAGAAGTGACCTGCCTTTGAGCTCGAGTTGCTATCAGACTTTCGTTAGAATTCAAAGTGGACACTGCACTTTTTACCACAGCGGGGCCTTATACACCCCATACTAATTCAGACTCTACCCAAACTCCAAACTTGAACCTAACGTAGTAAAGAATGTGACTGAACAACAGCTATTATTCAATCCAGAATGGTCTCCCAAACGTGTGGAGTTGATAATGCAAATTAACATCTCAAAAATCCAACCAGCCTCCTCCTCCTTCCTAAAAAACTTCCTTTGAGGGCTGGACAACATGGTCACAAAAACAGGCATATCTCAGGAGCAGAACAAGAAAGGAAGGAGCCAGCTCTCCTGGTGCCTAAAACCAGGAACACCAAGAAATCAGTTTCCTTAGGTCATTTTCCAAGCTGGTTGGCTGAACCCCCAGGCAATGGCTGGTAAAGGGTGCTGAACTGCCGGTGGTAAATTAACCCAAGCAAAGAAGGTGATTTTCTTTATTTATAG
Organism: Zonotrichia albicollis; assembly: GCF_047830755.1. Lineage (NCBI taxonomy): Eukaryota > Metazoa > Chordata > Aves > Passeriformes > Passerellidae > Zonotrichia > Zonotrichia albicollis. Next base: position 6,446,798 of record NC_133859.1, read on the forward strand.
CTATCCCTTTTCCCACTGAGATTTGGATCAGTGGTTGTCCCAGTCTGAGGCGGTTGGATTCTGCTTAAAAGAGGTAGAGACAGACCCCCCACTCAGAGCTCAGCAGCAGGCTGTAGGATTTTGTGCATCACTGTGGAGAGCCTGGTTCAAGCATGGCTTAAAGAAAGAGGCCATGAAGGGATTCAGCTAAGGGAAAAAAGCAGCCTTTCCCAGGCTTGATTCTGTAAATAATTAAGATTCTCAGCCACCTTTTATATAAACAACAAGATTCTCAGACCGTTCTGTCCTTGGCTGCTACTGGGAACAGATGGCCCGTCTTGGAACAGATATGAAGGTTTTGAGAACCTTTCATACCATGGTGAGAACACTGATCTTGGTTTCAGTAAACTAACTTCAGGTATTGTAAACAAAAGGAGGAGCTGAAGTTTTCTCTACAGCCTATCAGGAGCTCAGATGTTGCAATATGCATGAAGTGAATTAACACTGTTATAAAAAGTGCCTAATTGATGAATAAATCGGAGTCGATGCTGATCAATGAAAGATGGGTCTTCTCCCTCCACTTCAATATATGGTGACCCTGGACGTTGTACTGCGGCGCCACAAGAAGTTGGAATAATGGTTCAGGTTTCCGTAGCAGCCGGGACAGCAAAAGCGTGAAGAAAAAAAAGCGGACGAAAAGACGCCGAGACACGCCGTGTTCCAGGTGACCGTAACAGACGAGCCTGGCCAAAACGTGCGGCCGAGACCTTGAGAGAGCTGCAAAAGCACGCGCTTTCGATTTCGAGGTAATGGAAAGGCAAGCCGCATATGATCTTTTTATTTCTTTTTTACAAAAGAGACAACTGAAGGGCATAGATTTACAGAAAGAATTACTGGGACTTTTAGCTTATGGTTATGAGAAGGGAATTTTCCTTAACCCCCACACAGTTCATGAGTTGTCAGAATGGCGTAAATTTGGTGATATATTGTGGCCGGCGACTTTAGAGGATGATAAAACTGCCAAGAAGTGGGGTAAATTATGGCGTATAATTAACAACGAACTGTTGCACTTTCAGGCTGAGAAAAAGGCTGCTCACCAGGCCAGTGCTGCTCACGATCGTAATAAAAATTACGACCAAGATAGGGAATTTGATAAAGAGTCAGGAACTCCTCTCGGCCCCGCAATGAGGACGGTTTCATTACCCACTTCACCGTCCCCCTCAACAAGCCAGGCTATAAGCCAGGTTACAAGCCAGGCGACAAGCCAGACTGCGCAGACCGATTCATCGCCGCGGGATTCATCGCCGCGGGCTTCGTCGCCCCCCTTAACAAGCCCAGCTGCGCAGAATACTTTGTTACCTGCTCTCCCGCAGCCTATACAGGGCACTTCTGAGCCTCCCATACCCGCTGTATCGCAGCAGCCATGGCCAAAAACACTCAGTCAGTTCCCGAGAAGCAATCAGTCGATCCCTGGGGTGGAGAACAGCCTAGCGGAGGCTATTGCGAGGGAAAGACGGAATGTGTGGGCTGCCTTGGCAAGAGATGCGATGGAAAAGGGAGATCATGAGCTTGTTACTATTGCTAGCGAGCTGGCTTGTCTGGTTATCTTTAGTCCTCAGGACGGGGGGGGGCCTGCAGGCGACAATCACTGCTATTGACTGGAAATTGCTGTCTGAATTACAAGCTACTGTCAGTCAGTTTGGGGTTAAAAGTGAACCAGTTAAACAAATGCTAGATTATATATTTGACACCAGTCTCCTGCTGATTAATGATTGCCGTGGGTTAGTTAAATTGATTTTTACCCAACATCAGCAGTTGTTATTTAATGCTCATTGGCAAGCACTAGTTAATGAGTGTGTGGCAGTTCAGAGGCAGCTGGGTGACCCTCTCCATGGTGTTACTGTTAATGAGCTTATGGGCCTGGGACCCTTTCTTCGTACTGAGGCACAGGCTCTGTTGGGCCAGGAGAAGTGCCGGGAGGCTGTGAGGTTAGTTAGACTCGCTATGGAAAGGGTGAGAGAACCAGGAGGGATACCTGTATATATGGGAATCAAGCAAGGCAGAGAAGAGTCGTTTGGCTCATTTATTGATAAAGCTGCTTCTGCAATTGAAAGAGCCGGTGTGCCTGAGTTCATGCGTGGGGCCCTACTCAAACAGTGCGCCCTTCAAAATTGTAATTCTGCTACTAGGAGCGTACTTAATACCCTAGGTGCCAACTGGACTATAGAGGAGGCATTAGAGAGGATGGCTCTTATACCTACTGGACAGCAGGCTTTTGTGGTAGATGCGATTAAGCAGTTAGGAATAGGCTTGCAAGAACAGGCAAAATCCTCTCAGACACAAGTCTTAGCCGCTCTTGCACCTCTCCAAGCATCAGCTGCATTGGCAACAGCAAATAGAGGAGGCCGCATGAAATGCTTTTGATGCGGAGGCATGGGCCACATGCGCCGGGAATGCCAGGCTGTGGGACTTTGGTGCCAGAAATGCTGCTCAGATTCTCACAATACGGGCGCTTGTAGACGGAAGTCGGGAAACTTTCCCAGGAGCGCGAATCGCAGCAGCCGCGCCCCGACACAAATCGCTGCTGCAGTAACAGCACCCCCCCCGCCTTCAGCCCGCCACAGCAGGGAGCTGCCAATCCCCCACAGCAGGGAGCTGCACCTCCCCCCGCCTCCAACCCGCTACAGCAGGGAGCCTCGGCATGGACCTGGCAGCCGCAGTAGATGTTACCTTGATGACTCCGCACCTGCAAAAAATCCCGACAGGGTTCCAAGGACCTATTATCATACAAAATAAAGCAGTGGGTGCTTTGCTTTTCGGCAGATCATCTGCCTCTATGTTGGGACTATTTGTTTTGCCTGGCGTTATCGATGTGGATTACACGGGAGAGATTATGGTGATGGCATACACCCCTTTTCCCCCTCTTCAAGTTAATAAGGGACAAAGGATTGCTCATCTGGTGCCACTTGAACAAATGACTAAGGGAATACAACCTATAAAAGATCAAGAGAGGGGAGAAAGTGGTTTTGGCTCTACAGGAGGCCTCACTTTGTTAACTTTAAACCTTTCTGAAAGACCCAAGAAAAGAGTAGAAGTGGAGTTCAAAGGACAAAAAAGGTCACTTTCTGGCCTGCTGGATACTGGGGCAGATTCCAGCATTATTAGTCCTAGCTGTTGGCCCCAACACTGGCCTCTGCAGCCGGCAACCACTGCAGTAACCGGGGTCAGAGGATTTGCCCTGGCTAGCCGTTCCCCTCCTCTCCGAGTTTACATAGATGGAAAACAGCTCACAGCGATTTTTTCAGTGGTCCAGCTACCACCTACAGTACAATGCCTTATAGGGCGGGACATTATGGCCCAGCTAGGGGTGGTCTTGACTAATGAACACCCTTTGGAGTAGAAGCCATTGCTTGGACTTTCCAATTCCCATTACCTGGATTATCGACACCCCGGTTTGGGTTAAGCAATGGCCTTTGAAAGGGGAAAGTCTGCAACATGCACATCAGCTCGTCTCAGAACAGTTTCAACAGGGACACCTGCGCTTATCCACTAGCCCCTGGAATACTCCAATCTTTGTAATAAAAAAGAAGTCTGGAAAATACAGGTTGCTCCACGATCTGCGTGCTGTTAATGAGCAAATGGAACCTATGGGCTCATTACAGCCTGGATTACCTAACCCAGCCAAGATTCCAATGGATTGGCCTCTACTGATTATTGATTTAAAAGATTGCTTTTTTACTATCGCCCTCCATCCACAGGATATGCGACGGTTTGCTTTCACATTACCTGCGATCAACAAAGAAGCACCTGATCAGAGGTTTGAGTGGACTGTTCTTCCACAGGGGATGCGCAACAGCCCCACCTTGTGTCAGCTTTATGTCAATGCAGCATTACAGCCACTTAAAAAACAATGGCCTGATACAGTGATATATCATTACATGGATGATGTATTATTTGCTCAGCCTATACCTTTCTCACCACAACAAGTCCAGAAAATAAGGACCACACTGGCACAATATTCTTTAGTAGTAGCTCCTGAGAAGATCCAAACGACTGCTCCTTGGAAATACCTGGGATGGTCCATGACAGAACAAACCATCAAACCTCAGAAATTGCAACTAAAAACAAAAATAACCACCTTAAATGATGCTCAAAAATTTTTGGGTGATTTACAGTGGCTAAAACCAATGGTGGGAATACCCAATGAACTACTCAATGAGCTGCGCCCACTGTTAAAAGGAACTGACCCAACTCATTCAGTGTGTATCACCGACAAACAACAGCGGCCTATTCAGCAAATCATGGACTGTGTCACACATGGGCATGTTTACCGAAAGGATCCAGACTTACCCATAAATTTGACCATTTGGAATGGCCCACAATATGTTTTGGGAGCACTTACACAATGTAAACAGGAAATGGGGGAAACCCGGATACTAGAATGGATCTCCCCCCCACTGCAGCAAACTAAGACTCTTCTTCAAAAAATTGAAGTGTTAGCGGATTTAATAAAGAAGGGCAGAGAAAGGATGTTGCAGGTGGCTGGGGCAGAACCAGCTGCCATCAAAATACCAATGAAAAAGGATACCTTGGACTGGTATTTGACTAACTCAGAAGAACTACAGGAAGCCCTCTTAGGTGCATGTTGCCCTGTTGAAAGAGATCAGCTTCGGCCAGCTTTGATTCAGTGGATAGGGGACTGGGACTGGATAACTCGCCCAAAGCGAGAGAATTCCCCTATACCAGGTGCCATTACTGCATTTACAGATGCTGGCAGGAAGTCAAGAACTGCTGCAATAACCTGGCAGGAAAAGGGAGTATGGAAACATCACATTCTGCAAGCAGAGGCAGTGGACAGCTTACAAACCATGGAGCTGTTAGCAGTGGTATGGGCAATGGCACAGCTTAAGGACCCTTTGAATGTTGTTACAGACTCCTTGTATGTTGCGGGAGTTGTAGCAAGAATTGAGGACGCTTCTATAAAAGAGGTGCAAAATCAAAGACTATATGAACTATTAATGCAATTGAAAAAAGCTACAAGATTCAGGGAGCACGCTTATGCCGTAATTCATATTAGAAGTCACAAATGCGATGTTGGTTTAGGAGAAGGGAATGATAGGGCAGACAGATTGGTTACCATCACACAAAGCACACCTCTATCAAGTCACCAATTGGCACGAGAAGCCCACTCGATGTTTCATCAAAACGCAAAAGGCTTAAGTAGGGAAATTAAGATAACACTGACAGAAGCAAAAGCCATTGTGAGGGCTTGCCCAACTTGTAGTCATCATAATGGGGGAACTGGTTTAGGCATAGGTGTAAACCCACGAGGCCTGCAAACAAACGAGTAATGGCAAATGGATATCACACACGTCCCTAGTTTCGGTAGGCTAAAATACGTGCATGTATCTATTGATACTTATAGCAAATATATATGGGCAACAGCTCAGACGGGAGAAAGAGCTATACACGTGGAAAGGCATTTGTACAGTTGCTTTGCAGTAATGGGTACACCAAAAAGAATTAAAACAGATAATGGTCCTGCCTATATCAGTCAAAGGATAGGGAGATTCTTGAGAGATTGGGGAATTGAACATGTTACAGGTATCCCAAATTCCCCAACTGGGCAGGCTATCATCGAAAGAGCCAATGGTACATTGAAAAGGTACTTAGCCAAGCATGAGGGAGTAACTGACCCCCAGGCGAGATTACTAAAAAGTCTATTTGTGATTAATCACTTATGTGTATTTGGAGAAGCAGGGCAACCCTCAGCAGAATTACACTATAAGCCACAGGAAACTGTTGAGCAGAAAAAGGAAATATGGGTAAAATATCGAGATCCTAAGACAGGGTTATGGAAGGATCCTGCTAAGGTCCTGTACTGAGGAAGAGGATATCTTTGTGTTTCCACTCCTGCAGGAGCATTGTGGGTGCCTGCCAAGTGGACTAAACCTGTTCTTGATGCAGCGGCTGGTGGACCAACTCACGGAAGAGGACAAGGAACGTCTGGAGAAGAAGCTGCCCCTGACCCTGCGACCCCTACTGCTACAACTGAAGGGACACTCGAAAGCGATCGACAGAGTGATAACACGCCGTTGCCGGACAGCCCAGGAACTGATTGACATCATCGAATCATTGTCATCTTTCCACATAAGGGGACCAGCAAGGGAGAACTGTCTTGAATGCCATAGCCCAAATTGTGCTGCTTGGGTTGCACTGTGTTGTGGGGGGTGTGATAAGACTTTTTGGGTGGAACAGTCATTACTCTTTCATTTGTGGTGCAACCCCTGTGATTATAAATATAGATGGGAACATAATTGGGAATGGGCACTACAGAGTCAGACAGGGCTAAACACCGCCTCAGCTTTAAGCCTTTATGAATCCCACGAACAGAAAATCTTAGCCTATTATCGGTGGGAGGCACAGTGTATTTTGAAAAAGGTTAAAGCTCAAAGTGGGTCATATATAGCCTCTGCGAGGTGCAGAAAACTGGTGCCCCTAACACAACACTCTGTTATAGGGCCCATAAGTGGAGATCCCAATAAGGCGTTAGATCATTGCATTGAGAGATTACAGAGGTGTGGACTACAAGTATTAGGAACAGCAAGGGTAAAAACTGATAAGAAAAAGAAGGCAAGAGGAAGAATAGAAAAATGAGGTTCATGTTTATCATACTGTTTAGCATAGTGGTAGCTGAAGAAGTAAGGGTAACACATTTTAATCAACCTAGAGATAATGTATGGATAACACTGGCTAGACAGATTAATCAGTCATCGCTTTGTCTCAGTCTTGGAGGAGTTACCAACCCATTTCGAACATGCTTGGTAGGACTTCCAGTATGGTCTCCTCAAGAATTTTGCAGTCTTATTAATAACCGAACTCTATGCCTGCGTAATATGACAAGCATTAAATTGCCCCTACAAGGAGGGTACACTGCCAGTCAGAGTGACGGCTACCGCCAATGTTTATTAATTCAATCACTTAACACTCCTTTGCACTCCCCTCCTGAGGAGTTGGATCTTTTTGGAAGTGCAAATGCCAGCATGACTAGCACTTCAAACGGCGGATGGTTCAGTTTTATTCTTTAAACCCTCCAAAGGTGAATCAGCATAGAGGAACCTGGGCCACTCTGGATTCATCTCTGGGCTTGGACATGGTAACCAAACAACTTTATAGCCAATGCAAAGGCTCTAGTATCATGACACCTAAGAAATTACCCACCGGGATATTTTTAATTTGCGGAGATAGAGCCTGGAATGGTGTACCGGCCCAGCCACAGGGTGGACCTTGTTACTTGGGTAAATTATCATTATTTCATCCCAACATATCTGTGTTAATGCAACTAAGCCGGAATACAAGCAGACAAAAGCGTAGCTTGCATGACCTAGACTGTAGTCAAATAGGAGACCCATGGCTCTGGAGTAAACTGAAGCAAGTGGTGGTTTCAACTATCCTGCCAGGAGGTGCTGCAAACAAAGCGATGAATTTAGCAAAACAACTGGGGTGCTGGGCTAAGGGTGAATTAAATAAAACTTCACAGATATTAGATATGCTAACTGCAGATGTGCAAAGTGTTAATCACGCTGTTTTACAAAATAGAGCCGCTGTAGATTTTCTGCTTCTAGCACAAGGCCATGGGTGTGAAGAGTTTGAAGGGATGTGTTGCATGAATTTATCTGATCATTCTGTGTCAATTCATACTAAGATAAAAGAGCTATAGCAAGGTCTTCACAATCTTAAAGAAGAAGAAGGGTTGGGAATTGATGAATGGCTTAAAGGTTTAGGATTGGGTCCATGGTTAAGAAACCTTGTGATGTATGCTATAGGGATATTAGGTATGCTTTTAGTACTTTTACTTATTTTGCCTTGTCTTTGTGGTTGCATTCAAAATATGGTTGGTAGGATGATAGAGAAAACTTGGCAAACTAACCTTCTTTCTCAAAAAGAAAGAAACCGGGGAAGTGTGGAGAGCCTGGTTCAAGCATGGCTTAAAGAAAGAGGCCATGAAGGGATTCAGCTAAGGGAAAAAAGCAGCCTTTCCCAGGCTTGATTCTGTAAATAATTAGGTTCTCAGCCACTTTTTATATAAACAACAAGATTCTCAGACCATTCTGTCCTTGGCTGCTACTGGGAACAGATGGCCTGTTGGGAACAGATATGAAGGTTTTGAGAACCTTTCATATCATGGTGAGAACACTGATCTTGGTTTCAGTAAACTAACTTCAGGTATTGTAAACAAAAGGAGGAGCTGAAGTTTTCTCTACAGCCTATCAGGAGCTCAGATGTTGCAATATGCATGAAGTGAATTAACACTGTTATAAAAAGTGCCTAATTGATGAATAAATCAGAGTCGATGCTGATCAATGAAAGATGGGTCTTCTCCCTCCACTTCAATACATCACTTTTGTGCTGAGTGTTTCAAGTAGCAGAAACCTGATCCCAGTTTCTTCTGAGGCACTGCAATGAATTTAGGCTCTTCTCTCAGATTTCCCCTTCATTATTTACTTGAGGCTTGGACCTGAAATCTTTCTACCCAAATCCCATATGTTCCAGCCAGTTTTATTCTCATCTGTTTGACAAATACTGTTATCTTCTGCCCTGAACACAGTCCACAGCTTGATCTTAGCTAGGGGCAAGGTGGGTGAGGTTTTGTAGACCAGGAGAGACATTCCTGCTTGCCACACATCTGGGAAATCAGGTGCTTTGGAGGGGGAGGGAGAAGTTAGATTCCCTGAGGTCTCTACATTTCAGAACAAACATCTGCCTCAAGTATGACCTAAACCTCTGTCAGATACACTTGTGAAGTGTGTCTGAATTTGTAGTATGAGCCCAGCACATCCCTCTGGCAGGGAGGGATGGTCATGGACAGAAAGCAGTTCCTGTTCCCCATAACAAACATCTAACTGGCATATTAGGGACAAGATTAGGAGTTTTAAATGGAATTGATTCAGAAATACTGATGAATAAACTGGCCACTGCAGCAGGTAGCCTAACAAAATTGAAGCAGTCTTTATAGTAATCTCTATTGGCATTAGGAACTAGCCAGTGACAGATTTCAAAAGTACTGCCAAAGTAAGGAAGTATGAAAAGGCCGGGGACCAAGACCACAAGGTGACAGTAGAAGCACTTAGTATAGTTCAAGATAATGTGTCTTTAGCTTTCAGTTGTATACAAGCACAGTTATCGATACAAGCAACAGCAGCTCTGATCATATGGGAAATGGGTAAAGGTAATTTTCCAGCTGAAATTCAAGAAATTGTGTGGGATAATGCAATTGATATTGAAAGGAAGTTTCAATCCTGGTGGACTATGGTGAATTTCACCTATGATCCTGTTTCTAATGTGGCCACTGCCTTTGTGCTTACCATACGTAATGCCACTGTTTATGTTATCCATCCCATCCTTGCCCTAAGATTAAACCATGAAAAAACAATACTCTATCCTTCAGAACATAGAGTGTGGGCATGAAAAGATGAATGGAAAGTGGCAGACAGTAAACTTAGAATCCTGCATTACTAGAGAACAAATGGGATTCATTTGTGAAAGCAATACTGTTAATGCCCAAGATGTGTTTGGACACTGATCAGAGTATTTGTCACTTCGAAATTCATCCAGTCACTGACCAGAAAACTGTGCTCGTATATACTGGAAAAGGGTGTATGTTTGAAAACTGCTTGTGCTGCTGTACAAATTGATAGCAATGATGTTATTCTGTCTAGTAGAAACCATTCTAATCTCTGTATTTAAAAATTTCTTAAGATTATTGGGTGTGATTCTTTGTATTTGGTACCAGTAACATCCCACCAGCTGATTACAGCCAATTACACAGTGTATCACAGACTACCACCTACCCATATTGGGATGAACCTTACATTCGTAAAACAATTAATTAAGCACCAAGACCTATTGGAAGACTTGAAAGGAATCCAAGAAAGTGGAAGGATAACCTTAATTACTGTCCAACATGATACAAAGGAGATAACCAGAGTTCTACAAAGAATAAAACAAAACATGGATCATCACTGGTGAGATGTGATCTTTGGGTGGTCACCAACTGCAAATGGAATCTTTAATAAGTTGTGCCACCCCACTGTAGTTTTACTAATATTAGTTGAGATAAGCTTAAGATTATCTATTATATTGTTAATTTGGAACTGGAGAATAGTAAAACGAATGGCTGTACTAACTTCTTTATCAAACGTACATAGTGAAGCATTAAAAGACACTTATTGTCATGAAGGTTTTCATTAAGTAAAAGAATTTACTTATTTCCTAGGAAAGGGGGGGAATGAGACAGAGTAGAGATCCATTCTGAATTAGGTGAAGTGTCTAGCAGCGGTAAAAAGTCTGAGGCCAAAGCTGAAGGAAAAACTCGCATGCCGAGACAGCAAGGAGACAGAGAAAGAAAAACAGAAAAGACCACGAGGTCAATTTGCCCCCGACCTAGGAATTCCTTGGATAAAGAAGAACTGGCGATAAATGTCACGCGGAATGAATATGTATGAAACCATTGTGAAACTGTATGCATATGCATTTGGAAGGGGGATAACAGGAGACCTGAGATCTTCAGGGGTATGCATGCCTTTTGAGGGGAATTTTCTCCGTATGCGTCCGGTGCTGTAAATAAACATACCGAGCTTTATAACTTTTGTAAAGTTGTGAGATTTCTTCTTTTCTCCGCAAAACTTATTGTCACAGCTGGTGAGTGAGCCCACCAGGGGAGGGACTATGCTAGACCTGTTGTTTGCAAATAGAGATGGGCTGGTGGGAGATATGGTGGTTGGAGGCTGCTTGGGGCACAGTGGTCATATAGTTATAGAGTTGTCGATATTTGATGAAATCAGGATGAACGTTAATAAGACTTTTACATTAGAGTTATGGAGGGCAGACTTTGGCCACTTTAGGAGACTTATTCAGAGGGTTCCTTGGGAAGTAATCCTTAAACACAAAGGAGTCCAGGAAAGGTGGGCGTGCTTCAAAACAGAGATGTTGAGGGCACAGGAACAGACTGTCCCTATGTGCCGAAAGATGAGTCGATGGGGCCAACATCCAGCCTGGATGGGCAAGGAGGTTTCGAAGGAACTTAAGAATAAAAAGTGGATGTATCATCTTTGGAAGGAGGGTCAGGTCTCTCAGGAAGTATTTAAGGGGGCTGCTAGAGCATGTAGAAAAAAATCAGGGAGGCCAAAGCTCAGTTCAAACTTAATTTGGCAAATTGGTAAAGGATAATAAAAAATGTTTTCACAAATATATTAATGGTAAAAAGAAGTGTAAGACCAACCTTTGTTTTCTACTGGATGAGGGAGGGAACTTGGTAACTTCAGATGCGGAGAAGGCAGAAGTGCTTAACGCCTTCTTTGCCTCAGTCTTTAGTGGGAAGACAGCTTGTCCCCAGGACAACTGTCCTCTTGGGTTGGTTGATGGTGCCAGGAAACGGAATGGTCCCCCCATTATCCAGGAGGAGGCAGTTAGAGAACTGCTGAGCTGCTTGGATGTTCATAAATCTATGGGACCAGATGGGATCCATCCCAGGGTGATGGAGTTGGCAGATGAGCTTGCAAAGCTGCTCTCCATCATTTACCAACAGTCCTGGCTCACTGGTGAGGTTCCAGATGACTGGAAGCTGGCCAATGTGACACCCATTCACAAAAAGGGTGGGAAGGAGGATCCTGGTAATTATAGGCCAGTTAGCCTGACCTCAGTACCCAGTAAGGTAATGGAACAGTTTATACTGAGTGTCATCACGCAGCACTTACAGGATCGCCAGGGTATCAGACCCAGCCAGCATGGGTTTAGGAGGGGTAGGTCATGTTTGACCAACCTGGTCTCCTTTTATGACCAGGTGACCCACCTGGTGGATGCAGAAAAGGCTGTGGCTGTTGTCTATTTGGACTTCAGCAAGGCCTTTGACATGGTCTCCCACAGCATACTCCTGGAGAAGCTGGCAGCCCGCGGCTTGGACAGGAGCACTGTTTGCTGGGTTAAGAACTGTCTGGGTGGCTGGGCCCAGAGAGTGATGGTGAACAGTGCTGCATCCAGCTGGTGGCCAGTCACCAGTGGTGGCCGTCAGGGGTCTGTGCTGGGGCCAGTTCTGTTCAATATTTTTATTGATGACATAGATGAGGGCATTGAGTCTTTCATTAGTAAATTTGCAGACGACACTAAGCTGGGAGCATGTGTCAATCTGTTGGAAGGTAGGAGGGCTCTCCAGAGAGATCTGGAATGGTTGGATGGATGGATGGATGGAATCCAATAAGATGACGTTTAATAAGTCCAAGTGGCAAGTCCTGCATTTTGGCCACAATAACCCCCTGCAGTGTTATAGGCTGGGGACAGTGTGGCTGGACAGTGCCCAGGCAGAAAGGGACCTGGGGGTACTGGTCGACAGCCAACTGAACATGAGCCAGCAGTGTGCCCTGGTGGCCAAGAAGGCCAACGGCATCCTGGCCTATATCAGGAATAGTGTGGCCAGCAGGAGCAGGGAGGTCATTCTCCCCCTGTACTTGGCACTGGTGAGGCCGCACCTTGAGTACTGTGTCCAGTTCTGGGCCCCTCAGTTTCGGAAGGATTTTGAGAGGCTTGAGCACAACCAGAGGAGGGCTATGAGGTTGGTGATGGGCTTGGAACAGAAGCCCTATGAGGAACAACTGAGGGAGCTGAGGTTGTTTAGCCTGGAGAAAAGGAGACTCAGAGGCGACCTTATCACTCTCTACAGCTTCCTGAAAGTGGTTGTAGTCAGGTGGGGGTTGGTCTCTTTCTCCAGGCTGCAACTGACAGAATGAGAGGACACAGTCTCAAGCTGCACCAGGGGAAATATAGGTTGGACATTAGGAAAAAGTTTTTTACAGAAAGGATGATAAAGTACTGGAATGGTCTGCCCGGTGAGGTGGTGGAGTCACCATCCCTGGAAGTGTTTAAAAAAAGACTGTTTGTGGCATTTGGTGACATGGTTTAGTTGCTTCGTCAGGGAACGGGTTCGACTCGATGATCTTGAAGGTCTCTTCCAACCTAGTGATTCTGTGATTCTATAACCACTTCCTTTATATAGAAAAGGTTACCACTGACATAAAAACCCTAACCCTGTCTCATCTTAAAGCAAAACACTAAAAATGCCTAAATTCTTCTGTTAAACATGCTATCCATAAAATATAATAACCTAAAAGTCTCCATACACTCCACAGCTTTAAATTAACAAGTTTCAGTTGCAGAGTTTTCTTAGTACTTGACTCTTGTCACTTCTGTTTACAATGTCTATAAAATAATTTTCAAACCAAACAACACTAACTACTACTTTTCATATTTTTGCATAGCTAAATCGTTCATACCAACTCCTGTTGAAATTAATACCAATTTTCTAAATATTCCAAGTCTCTCCCTGCTATCACCAACTCACCATAACCAGATGTACTAACACAGGTAAAAGTGTCTCTTTGACAAACAGAGAGGGGGAGATGCATATATTTCCACAAATGCCAGTATTCAATGGGTAACAACACTCTGTACCGGCTAGAAACCTTAGGAATAACAGCTCACCTGTGATTTCACCTAGACTTCAAAAATCAGACCCTTAAAAAACATTAAATACTACCTTTAGCAGTTTTTAATGCTACCTCTGATAGTTTTAAAGTTTTGTTTTCAATGCTCTAGTTTTAAGTTTCAAGTAATTAACCTGCAGCGTGCCACCTAGTAACATTGTACTTTAATAGCTCCTAGACATGATAGTAAAAAACTTATGGAACTCACCAATAGCTAGAAAGATTGAGTGTAGCAAAAAGTTTTATATTTTAAAACAGAAAAGGCAAAATTGTCACGACATAAGATGGACTGTATGCCTTATAAGAGGAAGAGAGGTTTGGCTACAGAGAGCCAGTCCCAGATATGAATGCAAGCAGGTAGCTATTGGTCAATAGCTGTGTGGTAACCAATGAGTCAAACTCAGATTCTTTTGAATAGCCTATAAAAAGGGCTGTGTACGCCAATAAAGTCTCTCTGCTTCATGAAAACCCCGATGTGTGTCATCTCTCCGTCCCCATGCACCAGGACACCAGGGGATATCTTCTGGTAATGGACCATCAAGTCTCACTGCATGACTGATAAAATTACATCACCCCATTGTGAAATGTTCCACCCAGGGGGAGGAACCAAGCATTCCTACCTGGATATAATCTGATATTTGGAACACCATGAGCAGCCTTATCCACAGGATTCCCAGAGGAGAAGAGCTCCATAATCACCACTGGACCTTCAAAGGAAGAGCAGACCCTTCTACAGTATCACCGCTTCAACAGAACCACATCTATCCCTTCAACAGGACTGCTACCACCACCCTGACCAACAGGGTGTCAGGTTGTATCCTGACTGTCAGTTTAAGCCAGTGTTCTTTGCCTTTATTTTAATTTTCCTATTAAATTGCAGTTCTGACTTGGAATCCTCTGCTGCTTTGTTTTCAAAGTAGTACAAAGATGTAGGAAGATAAGCTGCTGGAATTTCTGACTGACAGACATATAATTTTACAAACTATAAAAGCTACACAAAACTTTCACAAAGCAGAAGTTTTCTGCACAGTAATATGTAGGGCTGCTTCCCAAAATTTGGATGCAAACTCCGTGGTTACTTTTCCAGGAATTGAGTGAAAGGACTTTATGTGTACTCCATAATCAATTTGGTGGTAAGTTACATTAACTCCTAATCTATACTAATTCTTTGCTAGCTGTAATATAGGTACGTTTTATAATGCACTGTTATTTGTATCTATTAGAAGTTCTTTGTTTTATTCTGTGTAGTAAGTCTGTTTAAAGTCTTCTGTCTGCTAATCTTGTGTCTATTCAATAAATAATTCATTTTACAATAGCGTTAATTGGCCATTCTTAAGAACTTGTGAGTGAGATCAATTTGAGGTGCAGGCCGCCTCAGAGCCACTGCCAGAAATCTAAGCCTAAGGCAGGATTCGTCTAAAAGCTCTTGTCTCCATTCATAACACTGTCTAATAGTTTATCTTTCTTTTATTGTGGTGACCAAAACTGCTAACAATATTCAATGTGAGGCTGCACCAGTGCAGAGCAGAGCGTGACAATCCCCTTCCTTGATTGGCTGTCTTGGTGCCCCCCAGGACACAGTTGGCTCTCCTGGCTGCCAGGGCAGTGCTGACTCATATTCAGCTTTCTGTTGACCAGGACCGCCAGGTCCTGTCATTATGTGCTATCATCACTTAAACTCCCATACTATGCACCAGTGTCTGGTCCCAGAGTCCTGTTGGACAAAAGTATTATTTCTTCCAGCTTTGAAACCATCAGGCCAAATAACCTATATCCTATCTACACCATCAGGATGAAAAAGTGTTCCAGCAAGAATATAGTAGTATTTTCACTGATCCTTAGTGAGAAGCATGTATTCAAGCATTGTACAACACAACAACACAGCATCCAGATGGCACCTCACTAGCCACCTGATGCCTTAAGTTTTAGCTTTCATATTTTTCAGATTCTGTGCTGCCTTGGTGTGTAACTCTGAACTTCATATTAAGTGTTAGTAAGTTCTCTTCACAGGGTAGTTAGACAATCCTTTTCCAGCTTGAGAATAAAGGACAACTGTTACAGCCTCAGGCACAAAAGCATAAACAATGGCAAATTGAAGAGAGCAAACCAGGAAGATGGGACTTCATAACATGAAGCTGTAATGGGACAATTAACCCCAATATGTAAATGGACCAAAACTTAAAAAAGTGTGAAAACTCGTGACCCTTTGTCCATCTTGTGACCATCTTGAGTCCATCTTGGGTGTTAGCCCTGGCCAGGCTCTTGTACTGCCCAAGGTGTATCCTTTAAGGCTTTTTGATAAATACCTACCATATTAACTCTGTCTAGTCTCTGTTCTAGATCAGCCTCTTTAGGCATCACACCAACATAGTTATTTGAAGCATGGCATCCAAATTGCATTTGAACTGGCAATTTGAGAACCTGGATATGCCAAAGCATTTGCTTATGTAGAAATAACAACTCTGACAGCCTTTGCATTGAGACTGATAAATCATGACCAGGCCACAGACCACTAGATCTCTCATCTGCTCAGAGTCTGGTGAGACTGCTGCTACTATGCTCTGCTTAGTCCCCCTGGCACAAGTCATGCTCTAAGCAGGATGATTCAAGTGAAGCAGTACTGTGGAATGTCCCTGTTCCTAAAAGACAGGAATTTGATCTTACCATTCTTGTGTTGCTAATAACTACTCCCTTGACCCAAACTCTGAGTCTACCCCTGTGATACCCTATAAAAACCCCACCACCCTTCCTTTGCCCCATCTTTCTGTCTACATCCCGCCCTTCCTCCCTGGGGGTAATATATGGATTCTTGAGCTTTCTGAAATGAGGACCTGTCTCGTTTGTTCCCATGCCTGGCGCTGGCAGCTGCACCCTCCCTGGACACAACAAACCCAGTTGCAACGCACTGCAACAAATGGTGGAGAATGCGGGCAGCCAGTGAGAACAGAACTACTGGCACCCCGTAAGTCTTGCAGGACTCCCATCTTTAAAGGAACATGAAGGTAAAAAGCTTATGGGGAGGGGAATTCCCAGTAAGAGCACCAGCTTACTGGGACCGGGCAATGGGACTAACATCTACCGTCACTCAGCGAGATGCTTATGAACGGTTTAAGTTTTTTCGTTTTTCATGGGAGGGAGTTTTTAAGAGCTACAAGCGGCTAGTCTGCCTGCAAAAAGGAGCATTCCGTGGACACTTGTCAACTTTCCCGACACATCAGCTGCATCTTGTGGATGGTAAAAGCCCTGGAGGGTACTTATGGACAGGTATGGATGATTGCATACAGCGTGGTGATGCTCTGAATCTGTAGTCCCCCCTCCTGTAAACCCCCATGTTTTTCAGTTTCTGTGAAGCTGCCCATATGTGATAGGTGAGTAATGTGATGATTGACTCTCACAATTAACAGACAAATATCATCTGTATAGGTTAAGAAAGGTTTTATAGATTTATAGCTATGTTTTACCCCTTCATGTTGTTATCAAGAGACAACCAGGGTTGGGACATCTGGGAAGGTCAGCTTGTCACTATGGTGACAGCTGACCTCCAATCAGGATTTGAGGAAGAGAACTCCACCACTGGACAGTGAAGAAGGGGTTGATGGACAGAACTTTGGGAGGGGTTAAAGGGTTAAAAGGTGAAACCTCCATTGTGTGGGTGAGCACACGGTCAGGAAAATCCTTTGCTCCCGGCACCGTAACTTTTTCTCTATTCAGTCTTCTGTTGTATTTTTGATAAGGTTTAATAAACCTTTCTAAAATTATGAAAAGCGAGTAGCCATTTCTCATACATATCTTTCTGTACCCTTTTGTTCTTAAGAGTGCGGCAAGGAGTGAAAACTGCCAGGATGGCATGGAGTTGCTACCGTCTCTCTGTCATTCTGTGTCCCTCTCTGCCATCCTATCCCCCTTTCCCTGAAGGCAGAACAAGGGACGGAATCCGTCCAGAAGTGACACAAAAGTGCTACCGTCCTTTCGCTGTCCTGTGTCCTCCTTCACCCCCTGTCTTTCCATATCCCCTGTTCCCTACTCTGGAAGGTGATGGCTGCGCTGTCCCAGGCCCTCTTTCTAAAAATGGCACTTACCATGCTGTTTAAGAGTTCCCTTTTTCCCACCTAAGTCCTTCTTTTCCAATCCTGAACCTCCCCTTCCCCCCTACCTACCTCCTTCCTCTTTGTGCCACCCCTCTGCAGTTGGCCCCGCCCCAGGCCCGCATGGCAGGGCTGCTCAACCCTGTGAAGAAATCAGCCAGCCTCGCCACCGCACCCCCAGCGCTGGCCCCATTCCAAGCCCTACGCCTGGGACCCTCGCCGCTTCCCTCACTTTGCAGTCATCATCATTCAAGATAACAACACCCATAACACCAGTACTAAAGCTGAGACCAAACACTAAAGACTGTGCCCCTCATAAAGAGAAGATCAAAGAAATGCACCCCTTCTGGTGAGAAGATCAAAAGCTAGAAGAGATTAAACTGTTAACTCATTAAGTAAAAATGCCTTCATTTAATCAAGTATCATCATTTCTGTTACTTTATCCTTTGTGATTAAGTCTCAAATGCTTTTCTATTCCTTGTTAATTTAGCTTAATAATATTCAGTTTGGTTGTGTAAACTATTAAGTCATATTCCTGAGAATCCCCTTATGATAAGTTATTCAGCATGCATTAATCAGTTTAAAAATGGGGGAATTGTGGAATGCCCCTGTTCCTAAGAGACAGGAATTTGATCTTACCCTTGTGTTGCTAATAACTCCTCCCTTGACCCGAACCCTCACTACACCCCTGTGATACCCTATAAAAACCCCACGACCCTTCCTTTGCCTCATCTTTTCGTCTAGATCCCGCTCTTCCTCCCTGGGGGTAATAAATGGATTCTCAAGCTTTCTGAAATGAGGACCCATCTCGTTTGTTCCCATGCCCAGCGCTGGCAGCTGCACTCTCCCTGGACATGATGAACCAAGTTGCAATGCACTGCAATACAGGATCACCTCTATGCACTCATCTCACAGCCCAAATTACTCAAGTGTTGCAAATACTCATCTTATTAGACCTACTGACATACTAAATGATGTTGTTCAAAACAACACCTCCCCTTATAACACATCTCCCCTTGAAGAGACTTTTAAGACATCTCCCCTTGAAGAGACTTCTTGTTTGTCTGAAATTGATACTAGCCACTGAGAATACAAACACACATTGTGGTACTTACATAGCAACACTGTTTTGGTACAGAAATGGACTCACACTGAAGAAGTTTGCAGAGAACTGTCTCCTATGGGAGAGACCCCACAGTGCAGCAGGGGAATGACTCCTCTCCCTGAGCAGTGGGAGAAACCACAGGTGATAAATGGACCATAACCCCCATTCCCTGTCTTCCCGCCTGGCCGGGGAAGGAGGAATGGTGGAGGGAAGGCGTTTTTAAGGGTTTATTTTACTTCCCATTACCCTGCTCTGATTTTGTTAGCAATAAATTCAATTAATATCTTTAATTTTTGTCTGTTTTGTCTGTGACAGAATTTGGGGAGTGATTTCTCCCAGTCTTTATCTCAACCCACAAATCCTTTGTTAGATTTTCTCTCCCCTATGCAACTGGGTAGGGGAGTGAGCGAGCGGCTTTGGTGCGTGCCAGGCATCTGGACTGCATCAATCCACTACATGAAGTTAAAATCTGACCTAGAAAGACAAGAATCCTTTTATTTTTGTAAACCGATGACCCTTCTGCTTGAACACACTGATGGGTAAGAGCACAAATTGTTTTTAATGAAAGATTCTAAAGCAATAAGAAAAACCTATGTAGAGGAAGTATTATACAAGCTACAGTTGTATAGTCACATCTTAAAGTGGAGCAATGAAATGGGTTTTTTTAACTGTTATTTAATATGGCTGTTACCCACTTCATCTTTTGTGTTAGTTTAAAACAATCTGGGTTTTTTTTAGTGGGCAGGGGAAGCCACAGAGGCAGCTTCTGAGAGAGATGCTTGAAACTTCTACTATGTCCAGTAGAGCCAATCCCTGAAGGCTCTGACAATAGACATGTTGCTGGCCCAATTAGAGAAGTTGATAAAGCCTCTGTGATGACATATTTAAGAAGGAAAAAGATGTGCACAGTCCTTTTCAACTAACTAACTAATTCAACTAGTTGACAGGTGTCTGTTAAGGAAGGCAGGAGCCTCCCTTGAAATGGAAAATGTAAAACCCCTCCTTCCGAAATATGATTTTGAAATTAGGGAGCACTCAGGAAAAGATATGGGAATAGGAATAACAGCTGTTTATTAGGAAAATTAAAAATACAAATGCAATAGTACAAACAAAAGAAAAACAACTGACGGAGTCAGAATACAACCTAACATGCTGTTGGTCAGGATGTTGGTAGCAGTCCAATTAAATGGTGGCTGCAGTCCTCCTGGAGTGACAGATGTGGTTCTGTTGAAGCAGTGATCTTGTAGAAGTGTGTAGTTTTCCTCTGAAAGTCTGGTGGTGTAGATGGCCCTCGTCTTCCTCTGGGAATCCAGTGGGATAAGGCTGTCTGTGGTGTTCTAAATCTCAGATTATATCCAGGTAGGAATGCTTGGCTCCTCCCCCTGGGCAGAGCATCTCACAATGGAATGATGTAATTTTATCAGTCATGCAGTGAGACTCAATGGCCCATTAACAGAGGATATTTCCCCAGAGAGAGGATTGGTTGTGGAAGAGATAAAGAAAACTGCCGAATTAACAGAAGATAATTGCCCCACCTCTATCAGATGGCAATAGATTACACATCCCTGGCCACATCTTGAAACCTAAGACATTATCCACCCCTTATTCTATTAATATCTGCATCATACTGAAATCAATAAACTCTACACAATGAAACCTTATACACAGTTCTCACTTAAGACTAGGTTTCCCTGTGGTACACAACAGGCTTCTCCATCTTTCTGCATTACCCACCAAGTGTAACCAGGTCCTTGAGCAAAAACAATGCCATGGATGGGTTTACATTTGCTTGAGGTGGGACTAATCCAAACAGTCTTTCCTAAAATATCATTCACTAGTACATGGACTTTATCTCCATCGACTGTGTGCAAGGGTTCAGACAGGACAGGACCAGCTCAATTGATGGACCCTTGGGTGTTGACCATACAGGTAGCTTTTGCTAAGTTCATTTCCCAATTCCTAAAGGTACCCCTGCCAAGTGCCTTCAAGATAGTCTTAAGTAGTCCATTCCACTGTTCAACTTTCCCAGCAGCTGGTGCATAAGGGATATGATATACCCATTCAATACCATGTTCTCTGGCCCAGGTGTTTATAAGGCCATTCTTGAAATGGGTCCTGTTGTCTGACTCAATTCTCTCAGGGGTGCCATGTCTCCACAGGACTTGCTTTTCCAGGTGCAGATGCTGTTCTGAGCAGTAGTATGAGACACAGGGTAGGTCTCCAGCCATCCAGTAGTGACTTCCAACATGGTCAGCACATAGCGCTTGCCTCGGTGTATGTGGGGCAGTGTGATGTAGTCAGTCTCTCAGGCTTCCCCATACATATATTTGGACCACCACCCCACCATACCATAGGGGCTTCACCTACTTGGCCTGCTTGATCTCAGCACATGTCTCACAGTCATGGAAAACCTGAGAAATACTGTCCATGTTTAGATTCCCCCCTCGGTCTCATGCCCACTTACAGGTAGCATCTCTGCCCTGATGACCTGAGGCATCATGGGCCCATCGAGCTAAGAACAACTCTCCCTTGTGTTACCAATCTAAGTCTATCTGTGACATCTATATCTTTGCAACCTGATCTACCTGCTTGTTGTTTCGGTGTTCCTCGTTAGCCCAACTCTTGGGGACATGGGCATCTACATGACGGACTTTCACAGGTAGTTTCTCTACCCTGGTAGTGATGTCTTTCCAGTTATCAGCAGCCCAGATTGGTTTTCCTCTACACTGCCAGTTGGCCTTTTTTCACCTCTCCAGCCAGCCCCAAACAACATTGGCTACCATTCATAAATTGGTATAAAGGTATAGCTTTGGCCATTTCTCTCTTTCTGCAATGTCCAGAGCCAGCTGATCAGTGTTGAGTTCAGCAAGTTGACTAGATCCACCTTCTCTTTCAGTAGCTTGTGCAACGTGTCGTGTGGGGCTCCATACGGCTGCTTTCCATTTTCATTTCACCTGTACAATGCGACAGGAATCGTCAGTGGAAAGAGCATATTGTGTTTCTTCTGCTGGTAGTAGGTTGTATGGTGGAGCCTCTTCAGCCCATATCACTTGTCCCTGCTCTTCTTCATCAGTGAGACCAAAGTTTTCACCTTCAGGCCAATTTGTAATTACCTTCAAAATCTCAGGGCAATTCAGTTTTCCAATACAGGTGTGCTGTATGATGAGAGCAATCCACTTGCTTCAGGTGGCATTGGTGCCATAGTGGGTAGAGGGAACCTTTGCTTTGAACATCTACCCCAGCACCGGTAGTTGAGATAGCAGGAGGAGTTGTGCTTCCATGCCAATCACCTCCGAGGTAGCTTGAACTCCTTCATAGGCAGCCAAGATTTCCTTCCCTGTGGGAGTGTAGTTGGCTTCGGCTCCAGAATCCCAATGGTCAGCCTGGAGTCTCCCCAGGCACCTTCTGCCAAAGGCTCCAGGACAAGTCACTGTTCCCGGCTGCAGAGTAGAGCACATTCTTCACCTCTGGTCCCGTCCTCACTGGGCCAAGCACTACTGCATGAGCAATCTCCCGCTTGATCTGGGCAAAAGCTTGTTGCTGCTCAAGGCCCCAGTGGAAATCATTCTTCTTGCAGGTAACCAGGTAGAGAGGGCTCACAATCTGGCTGTATTCAGGAATGTGCATTCTCCAAAAACTTATGATGCCTACAAAAGCCTGTGTTTCCTTCCTGCTGGTCAGTGGAGACATTGCTGTGATCTTATTGATGACCTCAGTGGGAATCTAACACCATCCATCTTGCAACTTTACCCTCAAGAACTGGATCTCTCAGGTAGGTCCTTTGACTTTCCTCTTCTTAATGGCGTGGCCAGCTTCCAGTAGAATCTGGATGATCCTCTCTCCTTTCTCAAATATTTCCATTGATGTGTTCCCCCACACAATGATGTCATCAATACACTGCAGACGTTTGGGAGCTTCACCCTTTTCCAGTACAGTCTGGGTCAGTCCATGGCAGATGGTGGGACTGTGTTTTCACTCCTGGGGCAGCTGGTTCCAAGTGTACTGTACATCCCTCCAGGTGAAAGCAATTTGAGGTCTGCATTCTGTGGCCACAGGAATGGAGAAAAATGCATTAGCAATGTCAATAGTGGCATACCACTTTGCTGCCTTGGAATCCAGATCGTACTGGAGTTCCAGCATGTCTGGCACGGCAGCGCTCGGTGGAGTCACTTCATTCAATGCACGATAGTCTAGAGTCAATCTCCATTCTCCTTCATATTTCTGCATAGGCCAAATGAGGCTGTTGAAGGGTGAGTGGGCCTTACTGACCACTCCTTGGCTCTCCAGCTCACGGATCATTTTGTGAATGGGGATCACAGCATCTCGATTCCTCCGATACTGCCGGCAGTGCGCCATCAAGGTGGCAATTGGTACTCATTGCTTTTCCACCCTCAGGAGTCCTACTGCAGATGGGTTTTCTGATAGTCTAGGCAAGGTGTTGAACTGCTTAATGTCCTGTGCTGTTGCATTGTGATTTCAGGGTTTACCTCGGGTCTCTCCCCTGATAATTCCCTGCCAGGTGTGTCAGTCACCTCTCCTTTCCCCTGCTGAGTACTGTCTGTCAATCTTGGCATTCCAGAAAGGCGTCAAGTGATTGGCAGATTCAAAAGATGCCCTCTACCCCTGGGAGGACATTGGGCCATCCAGGTGTCCTTTGTCCCTTAAGACCTCCTCTCATGTACCTGGTTGGTGGGCTTCCTACCCCTTCCCTCCCCATTTCCCTGGGGTTAAAAGAGCCAGCAACCATATGGTTCGGAGAGTTCTGTTGGAGCTGTTGCTGGATTCCGAGGCCTGTGGGTCTGAATAAAACTCTAGATCAAAACCCTCCAGCAGAACCAACTCCTTTCCTTTGCTATCACCTTAAAGCTTCTCCGTCAGAGGTAAACTTGAGGAGCAGACCCTGTTACGGGGGAAGCTCCATCCCGCAGCCACCAGAGTTCCTGTATGCCTGGACTTGTCTCCAAGCACCCAGCTGCAGCACAGAGCTATCCAAAGGTGTCTCTGGGGTGAAACACCACAGTTACCACTATTTGGTTAAGCACCAAGGGTCAGACAAGCTCAGGCACATCCCATCCGGCTATATTGGTATTATTCCAATACTGTGCCTCTACAGTAGCTCTTCCAAAAGCTCACCTGAGTCCCTTTGGGTCTTTGTAATAGCCATTCTGAAGGAAGACTATGCCCAGAATACATGGGGCCTCTGGGCCGGCCACAATAGGATGTTTTTGCCACTCCTTCCCAGTCAGGCTCACCTCAGCTTCCAACAGGGTCAATTGCTGTGATCTCCCAATCACCCCAGCAATGGAAACAGGTTCTGCCCCAACATGTCCCGATGGCATTAGGTTACACCGCGCACCAGTATCAACTATGACTTCATATTTTTCTGGCTCTGGTGTGCCAGGCCATCAGATCAACACAGTCCAAAAGAACTGGTTTTCCCATGCCTCTTCCTGGCTAGAGGCAGGGCCCCTCTAACCCTGGTTATTATTTCTTTCCTGGGTGTACATACTAGAGGTTCTTTCAAGGGAATCTCACAGATCATACCCAGCAGCTCAGTCATGGGAGCTTGAGGCTACCTTTACTTTAGTGGAAATCCTTCGATTAGTGTTTCCCTCTGTGAGTTGATGCACCCATACTGCCAGGACAGAAGTAGGTTTCCCATCCCACCTCCCCATGGTCACACAGGAAGAACCACAGGTCACCTTGTGGGGTGTATCCTCTCTCTCTAGCTGGGGGACATTGGGCTCTGACTTTGGGGCCTGTGACTCGCACTGGTGCCATATAGGAACTGTTCCTCTTCACCTCCTCCCTCACCACCTCTCTCTTCCTTTTTGAGGTCCTTAACCATGTCAGAGACACGAGTCTGCATTGGGCCATTGATCATACTCATAATTTCCAAGCTTGTTGGCAACAGAACCTACTGTCTCTCAGTTGGTATTGGCATCAATCATTGCAATGAA
Source organism: Zonotrichia albicollis (assembly GCF_047830755.1). Classification (NCBI taxonomy): domain Eukaryota; kingdom Metazoa; phylum Chordata; class Aves; order Passeriformes; family Passerellidae; genus Zonotrichia; species Zonotrichia albicollis. The sequence continues at coordinate 6,471,462 of NC_133859.1, forward strand.
GGTGGTGTATTGAGATGGCCCTAGATTTGCCATATTCCACAAGATTTGCCCTGTGCACCTGGCCTTGTCAGGGTCATTATCATGCTGTCCATCTCTCCCAAAGCATACCTCCAATACTGCCACTTCTCTCAGCTGTTGGATCCCTTCCTCCAGGGTCTTCCAGCACATTCTATGGTGGTGCTCCTGCATTCTCTCCCTGTGGAAAAACCTTTCTCTTACACTCATTAAAAGCCGCTCCCAGAGGGAAAGGGACCCTGGTTCCCTTACAAAAATCTGATTAATACATGAGTCTGGGGTCAAGGGTCCCAAATTCCTTGCCTCACCACCATCCAGTTGCACACTTGCACCCATAAGGTCCCAGAGCTGGAGTAAGCCGGTTGTATAAGCCTCACATCCCTGTCGTACAGTGTCTTGGTGCAGATTATGGAGACTTTCATACATCAGGGACTTGGTGATGATCTCAACTGTTGGCTCCCCTGTGGGTTGTGAGGGCCCTCTTTTGTTATCCTTATCTGGGTGCTTTGATTTAATCTTGGACTTCCTCATTTCCACAGGGGCAACTACTGCTGGCTGTGACTGCCCTTGCGGTTCAGTTGGAACCTGGATGGTTGTAACATCTGTGGGTTCTACTGCTGCACCATTAGACTCTCCTTCTTTGAGGTAGGGGAAGTGTTTCTCACCAGCTGGGGAAATGTACTCCTTCAGCATTTGGCTCATTTCACGTATCTCCTTCACCAGAACCCCCACTCAATCCGGGTGGTTAATTTCTGAGGTGGGCTGTGGGGCAGAGTAGGGCTCTGGGACAGCAGCCTCCCTAGTCCCCAGGGCAGTGTCAGGTTCTGGGGCAGCATCCCTGTTTTCTGGGGTAGGTGTCAGGGTGGTTATTCAAGTCAATCTTCACTTATCTCTGAATGCTAAATATAACAGGCCTATCAGCAGCACTAGCCATTGTATATCATTAGCGTTTAGAGAAGATTTGAACCCTTCAAAAACTGGTGGGGCAGATGCAAAGAGCTGGGTGAAGGGTTGGGAGAAATTTTCACCCAGTGCCATTTCCTCCCAGTAAGTACCATTATTAAAGTAACCCCCAAAAAATACAGTTAGTGTGTGATAGTGCTGAATCCATGTGCCCGCCTTCCAGAGGAAGTTAGAAATCCATTAGTTCCTCACCTTAGTAACGCATAAAGCAAAGTGGATAACAGCCACAGCAGCCTTAGTTATAGGACCCATGTTTAGATAAGGGCCTGCAAATGGGAGAAATATAGCCACAACTACGTGCCACCCAAACCAGGGTAAGCTAGACTACATGGTGACACTTAACGAGGTTTCTATATCAGCACAAAAAATAGATTATTTAAGAACTGTTATTCCCTTTTTGTTTCTATGTCCTCGAGTCCCACATTGGGTGCCAAAATCTGTCTTGGTTTGAAAAGACAGGTGTCTGCTAAGGACGGAAGAAGCCTCCCTTGAAATGGAAAATTTAAACCCTCTCTCTCTGAATTATTATAATTTTGAAATTAAGGGGCTCTCAGGCAAAGATATGGGAATAGGAATAACAGTTCTTTATTAGGAAAATTAAAAATACAAATGCAATAGTACAAAAAACCTCAAAACAATACTGACAGAGTGAGAATACGACCTGACACCCTGTTGTTGGTCAGAGTATTGGTAGCAGTCCAATTAAATGGTGGCTGCAGTCCTCCTGGAGTGACAGATGTGGTTCTGTTGAAGCAGTGATTCTATAAAAGGGTGTCGTTTTCCTCTGGAGACCCAGTGGTGGTATAGATGGGTCTGGGAATCCAGTAAAGAAGAAAGCTGCTCCTCTGGGAATCCAGTAGGAAAAGGCTGGCTGTGGTGTTCCAAATCTCTGATTATATCCAGGTAGGAATGCTTGGTTCCTCCCTCTGGGCAGAGCATCTCACAATGGGATGATGTAATTTTGTCAGTAATGCAATGAGACTCAATGGCTCATTAACAGAAGATATTTCCTGGAGGAAGGATTGGTTGTGGAATAAAGAAAACTGCCGAATTAACAGAAGATAATTGCCCCACCTCTAACAGATGGTAATAGAATACACACCCCCAGCTACATTTTGCAACCTAAGACAGCTGCTCTAAACCTTTTGCCACAGTTCTCTGATTTTCTGAAGTTGCCAATAAAGTTTTTCTTCTTGTTTTGACCTCTTGAGACTATCTTGTTGGTATTTCTCCCATGCATGTAACTCAGAGTACATGAAAAAAAACCATAAGCCCTTTTAAGTGTCTCATCAAGTGACAATTTTGTTGTCTTAAAGTAGCAGAATTGAAACATTTCAGATAAAACCAGTTACTAGTTATAAATGGGGAACAGTTTTGAAACCAAGTGGAACTTCGTTTTCATGGTCACAAAACACACATAATTCTCAGAAATTGCAATTAGGAGCTTTCAAGTTATATAGTGACAGTGAGAATACAACTATATTAACATATTGCACTTGATATAACAAACCTTTTGTGCAATAGATGAGAGCTGTATTTCTAGATGGTACCTATTACTGAAACTTAAGCTTGAATTTCCAATTATTCAAATGACAAGAGCATTTGAAGTTACACGCTTAGGCATAGTTATAGGTGTATGCTAAGAATACCTTCCAAAACAGGAAAAGTGTTCCTTCCTCTCCATCCATACCTTATGTTCCCATCTTCATCTCCATCTGAACACAGTCCTGAGTAGGTGCTTTAGGTGGCTCTGCTTGAGCAGGGTTTTGGACATGACCATCTCCAGAGGTCCCTTCCAGCCTCAATCATTCTGTGATTCAACAACAGTCCTCTAACCTCCAATAAGCAGCTCAATAATAAGTATAAGAGATACATCAACTATATTGACTGATTCTATCAGCCTGCCAGAGACACTGAACAGATAAGAAACAGGTAGCTGTTCAACTAGATGCTTTACAGCAAGCCAAAATTCACTCGGTCAAAATAATTCTTAACAACCCTGGAGAAAACTGAAAAGAATTGCCTTGCTAATTACTTAAGACATAATAAGCCAAGGAAGTTGCACTACTACTCCTCAGAAACAATACCATGGCAGTGTCACTGGTATCATTAGGAACAGAAAGTACACAGAAGAGTAGACAAGTTAAGCAGCCAGCTTACAGTACCATTTATTTTGATTTTGCTATTTTGAAGCCAGGAGCATGTTCCACCACAGCATACTGTTTTGAGAAATATTTAAGACAGATTGAATTCTAGCTCTGAGCAGTGTCTTTGCTAGTCCGGTTTAGGAAGCAAAAGAGAAGTAAAAATAGACTCAGAAGACAAGCAGATCAGAATGTTCATAGATACAAGAGAACAAGTGGTAAAAAGCCGGCAGATAGTAAATAAATAAATTCATTATCTTGCAGCAGGATCACTGGGCCACAAAGGAGACCATATAAAAATTGAGTTTTAATTGGTCATTTTTATTAATCCTTAACCACGTATTTAAGTGAAGCGTTTCTTATTCTGTAGTTCAACTTTTTACTTGCAAGATTGAATAAAAAGCTGAAAGAAAAATGGAATTCCGCAGGACTCTCTTATCAGAAAAATTACCCAGAAAGATCAATGCTAAGTTTCTATAGCATGAAAAATTGTGTTAGAAATTTCACATGAACTGCCCTGTACTGCATTGAATGATTGCTGATTTGAAGAAGATACATGACATACAACAAACTGGACTTTAATGTCCCACAGAAATATTAATCCTCAAGAGATAAGCACATATACAGGTAAATAATTTTTATTATACCAATCATCTTCATGACACTACGCATCTCAAATGTGGAAGAAAATATTCTCTTCACTTGCCTGCTGAACCAGATTAGTCTAATTTAGGAAAAAAATTCACTGCTGAGCAAAAAGCATAGTTCTATGATATATTAAAAGCTTCACTTTCAATCCAGCTGTTCACGTGACTTCCATAGAAAGGAGCGACAAATCTAGTGTCCACTTCAGTAAACATCAAATCAGTATCACAACTGCAGTTCAGCTTTGATTTTGAAGGGGGAAGTGAGGGGAAGGAGAAGGTATTATTCTGTCATGAGCTGAACAGATTAGTTTCTATGGACTATCTAGGCTGAGACATGAGTCAGCAGCAATAGTAGGATTCATCTTATTGAAGAGACAGGAATACCAAATTTTACTTACCATGAGACTCAGATCCCAACTTCTTAGAAGCCATTTAGAACCTGAAAAACATTTTAAAACAGCTTTAACAACATGTAGTACAGCATAAGCCTATGCAATTCTACACTGTCTTATCTCTAGATTAAGGGACGTGTTGCAGACACTTGCTGTTTATCCTGTTCCCAAGACAGATAAGAAAAAATATTTTATAGCTCTGAAAATTAATTAGGCAAATAACGTAGCCCAGGGTATGACAATCTAACTGGCAAAATGAAGAAGAAAGGTCAAAACAGAGCCAAGAAGCAGCTAGGTTGATCAGAAAGGCAGTTTTCCAGATCACAGTGCTCAGAGGCTGCTCTGTCCCAGCACCATAAAGCACACCCTGCCTCCCCTAGCATTAAGACTAGCCCTTCCTACCGGAAATACCACACTTATTCTCTTCAGTTTAATCCTCACTGCTCTAAAAAGGGATACTATCATACTAGGTATGCAGTCAGCCAGCATGGCACTTGTCTTGACACACTGGATAATGCACAACAGAGCTATATAATAAATGGTACCATTAGGAAGATATTTTTGGATACACACAAGAAAACAATGTTAACAAGAGGCCTCATTCACTGCCCACAGAATTTTATTAGCAGCTTAAAATTTGGATGCAAATCCTACATGGTCAAGATGTTAAACACAGAAGCGCCTAGCCAGCTTTTAACAGTCAGCCTGTCCTGCGAAAGAGCTGATCCAGCATGCTCATGGTGTGTTCAATAACATAATTGGTTCTTTTGCTAGATTAGAAATACATCACAATACCTTTCTTAAGATACCACAGCATAATTCTTCAAATAAATTATTTTTAAAGTCCTCCTTGTGGCATTATACGTAACAAAGAATCAGTTTCCCTTTGTTTCTGAAGCCTTCCAGCTATATGAAATATCCAACAGCCATTTTTCCAAAACATCTGGTTGTTGTGGTTTAACGTAGTTTGGTTTTTAGTTAAGGAAAAAATCCATGAGCTACAGAAGTGATTCCCTGTAAGGACCTTGGCAGCTTCCTTCAGACCTGAAAGAACCAACCAGACAGCTAGTTTTGAATATTGACACCCTGTTAAATCACTTAAGAGAGCTGAATATGGTTCTGTGAAATCACATTTAAAAATGAACAAACGCCGGGAAAAACTCTCTTGCTTCCAGCTTTTGAACAGGTAACTGGACGCTGGCCGAGCTAGGCTCTGCTCCGCGGCACAGCCTGGCCAGCTCAGCCCGTGTCACAGCTCAGCTGAGATTCTGCCACGAGCAAGTTCCAACCACGGGTGATGGGGCCAGGCCGGCTCTGCTCGGCTTCGGGTGGAACCAAACTGGGCCCTGTTCCAGCCGTGAGCTGCCGAGCTATCCTGCTGGCACCGTGGAAAATCATGCGGCTAAGAACAGAGGCGGCCCTGCAGCCCCACGCAGAAAGCAGCCCCGCGGCTGGAACTGAACGCGGCAGGGGCCGGAAAACAGCCATGCAGTCAAAGCAGCCGCTGCCCGGCAGAGATCACATGACCACCCACAGGGCTGGGTGAGACATTAACTCTTTCAGTGCACAGATGAAACTTGCAGACATCAATCCTCTCTCGAGTGAGAAAAAGGACATGGGGAAGACACGTAAAGAAAACAACATGGAGATACCGAGGTCAGTGAAGAAGGAGTCAAATCCCAGATGGGAGGAGAATGAGGAGATGCCTTAGTCTTGGGCTGAAATTCTCTTGTAAGGCTTTAGGAAGATATTAATACACAGCACTTTTTTCCTGTAACTCATGAAATGCATTGAGGGGATGTAGCATTCTAGTCATAGCCGTGAGCAGAAGCACCAGTGTTGAAGCAAGCAGATGTTGAAGTAGCTGTGATCTAATGAAAAGCTTGAACAGAGAGAGATGAGAAACCTGGCCTCAGGGATGGGAGAAGAAAACCTCTGTTCCCAGAGATAAAACAAAAAAACTTTTGTTTCTATACTAAACAGCTCATCCTTAAAATTGCACCCCAATAAGCTGAGATAACCCATGGTGGTAGTTGCGGGAAGACTACCAAACCATGGGAGGGACTTCACGACTGCAGATTTCTGGCCGGCTGCTATTCGTGAAAATTAAAACCATGAGAGAACTGTTTCTTGAGGAAAAGTCTCCATGGCATGGCATGAGAGGCTGCTCTCCCTAAGTAAACTGAAGAAAGATTATTTTAGAAGTGGTAAACTGACTGAAAATACCAAATTTTGTCTCTTTACCTTGACAGTGGGAAAACAAAGAGGAGTTGGGGGGGGAAGTGTTCTGAAGGTTTATTCTGATTTATTATTTTTCTTTTAGTTCTGTTAATAAAGTTTTCTTTATACCCTTTAAAGTTTTGAGCCTGCTTTGCTCTCCTCCTAATCCTTATCTCGCAGCAGAAAATGAGTAAATAATTCTAGTGGGTGCACTGGCGTTTGGCCAGTGCTAGACCCACTACACTGGTACACCCCACCAGCAGCAGACAGCACTCAAAGCACAATGTGGAGCAGATCTAACATTCACATCCATCATTCCCCTACCAAGATCTTACTCTTAGCCTCATTGTTTCCATTGCTGATTTTAACTACTTATGTTACCTTAAAGGGTGTCATAAGATGAGGATTATACAGACATCTTAGCTATTCCTCCTGATAGCTGCTGACACATCTGGAGGCAGGAAGAGCCAGTTTCAAGTACTTTAGGAAAGCCCCTTTTGCTGTGCTCTGTGGAATTCTCTGAATCCCTCCCCCTCAGGGAAATCCTCAGGGCCTTGCCTTGGAATAATATACCATAGTTTTCCCCACCTAGGCTAAAGAGAGGACCTAGCCCATGGTGCTTTGCAGCACTACTGCAGATCTACATTAGATTTCTTCCCTCATTGGCCAGTTGACACTGCCCACCCCAATTATTCATCCCTCATTCCCCCTGCAGGTTGCTGCCCTTTACCCTGCCCTTTGCACTGCCCTGTGCCCTCAGGTCATTGGTCACTGACCCCATACTTAAGTCTGTGCAGATCACATGGTTTTGTCTTTGCTCCTGATCCCTTCAGCACGCTTTGGAATAAACCTTCACTGGAATACATTATACAAAGATCCTTCTTGTCTTTCCTCTGCTGAGCCATCTGTGGCATGTGTGTGTGCATAGACTTGAAATGGCTGTTCTGGTGGTCTTACTCTGAGCGGCTTCTGAAGGAGACGCTTCAAAGAAGGTTGCAGCATTTCTACCACCCTGCCACTCTGCAACAGTGCTCAAGTCCCTTTCAACATTTTGTTGAAATCAATAGGTGAACCAACCATATTGGCTAATGGAATTTCAACACACAGCTAAAGCCAAAGCTGTATGGAGATTACCTGGGTGCAACCAGACTGTGAAACACAGTGAGCAGGAGCTGGGCCATGGTCAAGTGAGTCATGCTGGGCAGCTACAGGTGTACCTTGTACATAAAAGTGTCATTCTGCTCAACATTTGTCAGGTTCCTCTCAGCACATCTCACCATCTCGGTCAACATTGGCGTTATGTCCAAAACCAATCCACTAAAGCCAGAGAACTGGTTTCAGCACTAGCTGGCAACTGCTTCTCAGAAGCAAACAAAACATAGCAGTTTCAAAGGCAGAAGAAAAAGGTGGTGAAACAGTGCTGAGCCTGCCACCTCAGGAAGGATGTTAAGGGCAAAGCCACAAGACCACCCAGTACAGTTGCATGTCAACCACTAGAGATGAATGGGCTTTATTAGTCCCAGTGCCACAGAGGGGGAGATCAGACTGCAGACTACAGCACCCTGAATACCTTGAATACTACCTACACATGAAATAGGCTTCACCTTTCAGACACAGATCACACTGTCAGACAAGCTGCTACATTGCTAGTTCCTCTGTATGAGAGTAGCAATTAAGATGCCAACTTGATATGTTATTATCAAAAAAGCCAGGCCATATGTGAAATCATACAGACTCCATGTACCTCACTGGTCTTCTGTATGTTATTGGAGACTGTGAGGCACTGTCTGCAAGCATGTACTATGGCTGCCCATCATTCACTACTATTATAGCAGAGTTGAACTTGGGAGAAGGCCTCTACACACTTTCTTTAATTTCTCCAAGTTTGTCTTTCTTCTAGTTTTTACCTCAGACTGAAAAGCAAGTGCTACTTTTCTAAAGGATTTCATTTTTTTAATGAAAGTAACCTACTCACTTTGGCAACTCAATTGACAAGGAAGTTTTTTCAATGCAGAACCAGTTATCTACAGGCAATAGGGTTTATGCTGTCTACCTCATTTACCAGAAGTCTCTTACTCCAGACTGTACCTACATAAAGGACATTGAAAAGAAAATTCAAAGAGATAATTTTTACAATGGTAATTTATAACCCTTCTCCAGTAGGCCATTGCAAGGACATTTTAAGTTTACCATCTCACACACTGATCTTGGGCAACAGAACATTAAGTCACCATGACAAAATCAATTTACTCCAGGGACACTAGTAGCAATGCATAAAAATCCTGCAAAGATAAAGATGTGCACATCTAGCATCCAGGGAGGTTTTAAGTAGTATATCAATCTGGAGCTGCATAAATCCTTGGATGCATCCTCAGTGTCAAAATATCCCACATAAACAATACGTTTATTGCTTTTGTCGGCAATCTTGTAGTAAAATCCTAGTGCAGACCAGGCATCTGCATTAAGTTTAAGGCACAGTGGGAAAAAATTATTCCTCTGCCATATTCAACACCTTATTTTAACTACAGAACTAGCTAAGGCACATAAATAGCAAACTAATCATGAAATGCACCATTTCCAGAGAGACAATCACACTGTAGATTCAGGTAACATTTGAGTTTATATCACGCTAGCTCTTCCTGATGTGCTGTGTGTGTACTTCTTAAGAGACCATTACTGCAGAAGGCACTGTCAAAATTGTTAAGCATTGCACACAGTAACACTAGAACAGGCTGCCAGCCACATTTCATCACATTTCCAAAAAACCTCTAGTTAAAATAGTGTCTTACAACTAATCAGATTTGATAGGCTATTCAGAGACCAGTTAGAAAGTTACTGATGTTGCTACTATGCTTCTGGGTCTGAACTATATTTGCTTTAGTCAAAGTTGCTACACTGTGCAGTAAAGGTTTGTTTACATTTGTTACTGCTCTTTTAGAAATTTAAAGGACTTGCTCCCAAAGCCTTACTCCAAATGAGTTAATGGAAGACTGCAGCCCTATCATTGTTGCCTCTGGAGAACAAAGTCCAGAACAGGATGCTGAAGGGCATCTGTGGGAATGGCACATAGGGGAACAAATTTTGGTCTGATGCTTTACTGCATGTTTTAAGTTGACAAAGAACATAAAACACCTTTCCTGATCTAGAGAAACAAGTTAGCTGCATAGTACTACAAGGTTTTTTTAAAGCCACCTACAAGCTCACTCCTATAAATGTAGACATCCTTAGCCTCATTCTCTCATTCTTGGTTCTGGCTAATTATCTGAAGAGGAGATCAGGACTACAGGTGCCTAAAATTATAAGCAACTTTAATGTCAGCAGCCACCAAGGCAACCTCTTCCCTTCCTGTATGTTCATTTTCCACTTAACACTGAGTCAACAGGGCAACATTTTTAAAACCAGACAATCAGAGGAACATGGCATACCAAAACCCAAGATGAGAGCAGAGGATCTCAGAGTTATGATGATAGAAGGGGAGGAGGGGGACTCATACAGGGAAGCAACCACAAAAACAAACAAAAAACATACAGATGCAGAAACAGAGAAGTGACAAGACAGAACTGATGACAGAAACAACTGGCACAAAGAGAGAGATGACAAGTTGGAAAGGCTTGAAGGGACAACACAGGTAACCAAGACAGCCCACCTGACATGTCACCACTTAAACCTGAATGACTATTTACTTGTGCTGCCAGATAACAAGGAGAACATAGAGAAGTGTGACTTGGTACAGGCAAGGTATCAAAGGGAGAGTCTCATAAACAGATGAAGAAAAAATTTACTACCACGAGAAGCTGCTAGGAAGTTGGGGTATTTTTCAATTATAATTTTATTTTGATGATCTTTCTACTGGTGTTTTCCTTGAAGTGTATATCTACATTCCTTTCCTTCTGAAAGAGCTCTGACTGGTCAAATTGGAAGCATCCTATTGATAATGGTACCTGAAACACCTTTCTCAGTGATAACTCAAGCCAATTTAACTATTTGTTGAGAAGAATTGGTCTTTTGTTGCTATATCCTTCATTTTGGGGTGCAACTGTGTCTAGATTCCAGACCACATGAATTTTCTGAAGTAACTCCCACCTTCTGAGGAAAGTATTATGGGTCAGAGGAAATCAAAGTGCCCCAAGTTATCAACTATAATCAATGTAGCACATCTGTGATTTTCAGAGGAAAAAATCTTGCAATTTCCATTTTGCCTTCTGATACTCATTGTGTAGCCTAAGAACGCACAACTGAGGATGCACCATTCACTCTGAAAACTACAAAAATACCCAAAAAACCCCAACTTTAAAGAGATTAATTTTTGCTGCCTATATTACATTCATTAACTATTACTGATTGTACAGTGAAAAGCACTTTAATTCCAGTGATTGATTTCTAAGGCACCACAGGTATTTCAGATTTAGACAGTGGTTTAAGTTTTTACTGCAACTACTTGTTTCAGTGCAAGTGAAAGGCTAAACCAACATCAGCATTCTGTATATAATGCAAGACAGAGCAACAAGATGTTTGTAACAGTGGTCCCTGAATAGCCTTTCAAATCTGATTAGTTGCAAGACACTATTTTAATTAAGTTTTTTGAAAAGGAGGTGATGAAATGTGGCTGGCAGCCTGTTCTAGTGTTACTGTGTGCAATGCTTAAAAATTCTGTTTGCTGTATATACAACAAAACAAGAAGTAGACAGTGCCTGTTGCTAAGATAAAACAAAAGTCAAGGTTCTATCAAAGCTTTCCACCTATGTAAGCATTCCATTATTGCTACACAATTGAAGTCTCTGAGACCGACAGTAAAAAGCTGATCAGTCTACTACAGTGCAAAACGGATTCTGTTTTCATTTATTGCAGTCTCCAAATGGATGACATCAGCCCAAAATCTGCAGCAACTGCTTCTACTTTGTACCTCTTACAATTCTGCAAACAAGCAGAGTCATCTACATGGAGATACTCCCCTTTCATAAAGCAGTGATATTGAGCCACTGATAATATCTCTTTGGATAAAGTAATTGTACAGGTATATTTGACACATTGCAACTACACCTCCTGCAGAAAAAAAAAAGCAAACATCACTATGACCAGTCTTAACAGAAAAAAAAAGTTTAAAATACATTTACTGCAATCCAAGAGATAAAGTACATTAAGGTTCTTGGTCTATTTTAAGATCAACAAGAACAAACCAGACCGTCCTTGAAGCAAATGCTGGTAGGAAGTTTCCATTCAATTTTCACTATTTGCTAGTGTGGAGGCCCTAGGGGGCATCCCCTAAGTTAGGGAGACACAAGAAGCTTCCCTCAAAGCTGTTACATCCCATTGGATCCTTCCCCTGTTCCTATGTCTGTTCCTATGTCCCTGAGCCACTCCTCCCTATTCCCTGATTGGCCCTTATCTTTGTACTGCCCCCAGACCAGGGTCAGCTCCTGGCCCCTCGAGGGAGAGAGCTAGACCCTGAATGTGTGTGCCTTGGACCCGAACATCTCACCGTGTGGCTGAAATTAAACATCTGTGGATATTATGCAAAGGCCCTTTTTGCTTCTTTACCTTGGACTTTACTAGCAGCAATTCAGGCTGCTACATGCTGGTTGAAGCAAATTAAATGACATGTCTCCATCTTATGGGATACAAGTGGTCACCTTACATTTAACCAAATGCAGAGTAGGGGTTACACTGACAACAGTGGAGGAGGGAAGGGATTAATCTCTGTGGCATACACACTCCATGGATCAAAAACCCAAGCAACTGTAACAAGAGATCTAAGTTTGAAGGACAGTCCATAACATCAAACTAATTCAGTTATTTCCAGTGCAATGACTGAGGAGCAGAAGCGCAGGAATCAGTAAAATAGCACTTTTAAAAATGTTTCCAGAATACACGAGTAGGAAAGACATGGAGAAAAGAGCCACTGAAGAGTAGGTCTGCATGCAGATCACATTGGATTACAAGACAACGCTCTAGTGAGGGCAATAACATCCATATATAGGACTTCACATGCAGATGTTGGATAGCATCTTCTTAGCAGTGACAAACATTAGGAGAAATCAATTCTTCAAATTGTGCCATTGCTTAGCATGACACAATGGGCAACTAGATCTTCTGCTTCAGTACATATCGGTCAATGGGAAGTTAAAGCCGAAGGCAGCCCTTCCATACACTCTCAGAGAAGCATGGCATCTCTCACTCTCTTGTTCCATATGGCTTCATTACATTAACGTTAGACACCTGTAGTTATGCAGCTATCTTCATGTCATGTCCCACTTTGGTCATATCGTCTCTCACAGAATCCTTCTGGACAAACTGTCCAGCACACAGCTGGATAAACACACCATGTGATGGGTGAGCAACTGGTTCACAGGTCAGGAACAAAGGGTTTTAGTGAATGAGGTGACATTAGACTTGTGACCTGTCACTAGTGGGGTTCCACAGGGCTCAATTTTAGGCCCTGTCCTCTTCAACATCTTCATAAATTACTTGGACACAGGACTGGAAGGGGTACTAAGCAAGTTTGCATACGATACAAAACTGGGAGGAGCTGTTGACTCCCTCAAAGGCAGGGAGGCCCTGCAGAGAGACCATGACAAATTAGAGGTCTGAGCAATCACCAACTATATGAAGATCAACAAGGAAAAGTGCTGGATTCTGTACCTGGGATGAGACAACCCTGGGGAATGAGACGCTGGAAAGCAAAGCCATGAAGAGGGACCTGAGTATCCTGATTGATGGCAAGTTGAATATGAATCAGCAGTGCCCTGGCAGCCAGAAGGGCCAACCATGTCCTTGGGGTGCATCAGGCACAGTATCACCAGCTGGTCAAGGGAGGTGATTGCCCTGCTCTGCTCTGCATTGGTGTGGCCTCACTTTGAATATCATGAGCAGTTTTAGCCACCACAATATAAGAAAGGTATTAAACTATTGGACAGCATCCAAAGGAGGGCTGTGAAGATGGTGAAGGGCCTTGAGAGGAAGATGTACGAGGAGGGGCTGAGGGGAGACCTCATTGTGTGGGGGCCTGAATATATGTACAGTTATGGAGAGAGTCCCTGTTAAGATCTATGTATTGTAAGATCTATGTGTGGGTCCTAGTTACTCCAAACAAGCTACAGCTGCTAAGTCCTTAGTTGGGCAGCAGCTGTGGCTTGTGAAGGTAACTGGAATAAATAGGGGTGGGTCAAGGGCCCAGGAGGAGCCCCTGAGAAAACATATGAAGGACTGTGCTGCAGAGAAGAATGGCTTGCTACAGTATGGGACTTGAGAAATATGAATACAACATCATTGCAGTCTACAACTTCCTTGTGAGGGGAAGAAGAAGGGCAGACACTGATCTCTTCTCTCTGGTGCCCAGTGACAGGACCTGAGGGAGTGGCCTGAAGTTGTGTCAGGGAAGGTTTAGGTTGGATATTAGAAAAAGGTTCTTGACCCAGAGAGTGGTTGGGCACTAAAACAGGCTCCCCAGTGAAGTGGTCACAGCATCAAGCCTGACAGACTTCAAGAAGCGTTTGGACAATATTCTCAGGTACAGGGTGTGACTCTCAGGGATGGTCCTGTGCAGGACTGGGAGTTGGATTTGATGATCCTTTTGGGTCCCTTCCAACTTAGCATATTCTGTGATTAAAGACACTGCACTTACTAAAAGCACATACTATTTGGGCTGTTTAAGGATTTAAGGCTCTTAACTGATAATAGACAGCTCTATTCCTCCTTCAAGATCCTGATGGCATATTTGGGACATAAGTTCATTTGCCATACATTTCACCCAAAAATAAGGGAAAATGCTACAAGGGTAAGAAAACACAGTACACTAATGCATCAATTTTCAATCACCAAATGACTTACCAGCCATGTAAGTTTCCAATGAAGCTGAAGCTTTTATACCACACAAACCTCTAGAACTACAAGTTTCAGAGGCAAGAACATAAGAAAATTAAAAAATTCTTATAGACAGCCTCATGGTCAAAGCAGATAAGTGCAAGCTTTTTCTTTGGCCAGAGACTGATGTGTCGAACAAGAGTCTAGAAGATGCACCTATTCTAAATTCCCATTTAACTGTTGCAGGAAATGGGTGACTTTGTTAAAATGGACCCTTTCCAAAAACAGAGCCCTGTCACAAGAGAAAAGAATCTGCAACTAATATCTAAGGCTGGCCTGACTTCCAAACACAACGTATAAGGAGATAACAGGTTCTGACAACTCCAAGAACAGATGTGGATTTAGTGTAGTTCCTACTATTGACTGCTACCCAAGCAATTTAAAGATCATCTAAATAGATAAGCAGAAAAGAAAAAAGAGTTTACATCTTGTTTTGGCCTCGAGATCAGCTTCACTAATGTAGAGGATACATCACCACCAAGAAATGGGTGTCATGGTTTAAGCCCAACTGGCAACAAAAGTTCCACACAGCTGCTTGCTCACTTCTACCCCACCCTTGTGGGAACGGGAGGGGAATGAGAAAAAAAAAAAACCTCATAGGTTGAGATAAGAACAGTGTAATAACTAAAACAAAGTTTAAAACTATAATTATATTCATTAAAATGGGGAGGAAAGTGAAAGATAAACCCCAAGAAAAATGACTGATGTGCAATTGCTCTCTATCTGCTGACTAATACACAGCCCATCCCTGAACATCAATCAACCTTTGGGTAAATCCTTGTAGTGGGTTGACCCTTGCTGGATGCCAGGCACCCACCAAAGCTGCTCTCCCACTCCCCTCCATACTGGGACAGGGGAGAGAAAATATAATGAAGGGTTCATGAGTTGAGGCAAGGACCAGGAGGTCCCTAAATACCATCATGGGCAAAAAAGGCCCTAATTAGAGATATTAATTGAATTTATTGCTGCCAAAATCAGAGCAGGATAATGAGAAGTAAAATAAACTTTTAAGAACACCTCCTTCCCCATCCCTCCCTCCTTCCCAAGCAGCACAGGGAGACAGGGAATGGGGGTTATGGTCAGTTCTTCACCCATTGTTTCTCCCACTGCTCAGGGAGATGAGTCCTTCCTTGGCTCCACTGTGGAGTCCCTCCCACAGGAGACAGTTCTCCACAAACTTCTCCAGCATGAGCCCATACCACAGGCAACAGTCCTCCCCAAACTGCTGCAGCATGGGTCACTCTTCCATGGGGTGCAATCCTTCAAGGACAGGCTGCTCTATCATGGGCCACACTCTCCACAGGCCTCCCACAGGGTCACAGCCTTCTCTCAGGCATCCCCCTGCTCTGGCTGTGGGTCTCCTCCATGGGTTGCAGGTGGATCTCTACATTCCCATGTATCTCCATGGGCTGCAGGGGGACAGCTGCTTCACCATGGGCTGCAGAGGAATCTCAGCTCTAGCACCTGGAGCAGCTCCTGCCCCTCCTTCTCCACTGACCTTGGTGTCTGCAGAGTTGTTCTTCTCACATGTTCTCATCCCATTCTTATTTGTCTGCAATTAGAACTGCACAATCACTTTCTTTCATCTTAAATATGTTATCACGGAGGTGGTACCACCGCTGTCACAGCTGTGCTCCCTCCCAGCTCTTTGCACAGCTCCACTCTGACAGAGCATGAGGCACTGAAAAGCCCTTGACTCAGGGTAAGCCCTGCTCAGCAACAGCCAGAACATGTGTGTTATCAGCATTATTCCCATACTGAATCCAAAGCACAGCACTGTACCAGCTGAGAAGAAAAAAGGAACTCTATCCTGACTGAAACCAGGACAGGGTGGTAAACTAGACCATTTCCCCCTCCTTGAAATACAATGGCAGCAACACAGACATTTGCATGATAAACCATGCCAGAAAATATAAATATGCTGTGCAATTCTTACATTTTAGGGGAAAAAAAGGAAGAAAATATGATCTAGCACTCGTACTACTAGTGAGGGCTATAATAATCTAACAATGCAGTAATGAAACAAGTCCTAAATTTGGTGAGCACAGCAACTGCTTTTAACTACTATTTTCCTATATCTTAAGTCTTGAATAGCAAATGCTTACCAGTTCTGAGAGCTTAAAATAATCAGATGGAAAGCATTTAATAATTATAAACAAATTTAGCTACTTCAACTTAATTAGCATAAGACTTAATACTACTCTGAATGAGTAAAATATTTAACAATGCTTTAACAATTTACAGAGTGTTTATAAACTAGGAATCTAGTTTTAATTTAGAGTTTAGAATTGATGAAACAAATCAAGTTAAACAAAAAAGCACAATCTCTATGTCTAGATTAAGCATGCTGCTAACACTGAGCATAACTGGTCATATGCATACTCTTAGAAATCCAACCTCACAAACTCGGGGAACAAACTTCACCAGTCATTTCAGTCATGACTTTATCTGCTGCTAGCCTAGAGATGCCAAATGGTGCAAGCACAAACATATACATTAGGAAAGGGCTTAAATCAAATCTTTCACATAATCTAGTAGATAGTTATCATGAATGCTGATCTCCAGCAACATAAACCAGACTAACCAGGAGCTCACAACTCTTTACTAGCTTCCATGAAAACATCTACTAATAGCTAAGCAGCTTAAGTATATTCAGACCATCTTCCAGCTGAAGAACTGACTGCTTCTTGTATAGGACTCATGTTCTTCTGATATGCCCACTTAAAATGTTACTCTGGTGTAAGAATTTCTGATACAAAATGTAGTTGAGAAAACATAAGCTCAGAATTTCCATTTTAACTCAGTTAGTTAAAAACTGTAGCACTACTAACTCAACATTGGCATTTTGAACCAATCTGCTTTCCCCTCCAGAAAAGATTTAAACCAATGTCAGAGAAATTATATTCTGCTTCCCCTTTTAAACACTTCCGTGTTTCAAGTACATTGCAAGCTTAAAGGATTCCAAAAAGACCTTGTAGCCTTACAAAAAAGGGAAAACACACAAACCCCCCCCATCATTATCAAGTCTGGACATTAAAGCTGTTCTTTCAAAATTTCCCAACCACAGGAAAGACAGTATTTCTTCACATTAAAGAAAATGCCTTCCCTATGCAAGCAAGGATTTGGAATAAATCTGATCATTTAAGCGAGGGAAAAGTCCCAACGTTCAGTTTCTCTTAGGAGACCTCATACAAGACTATACTGACTGCAAAAGGTCATTAGGGACACAGAACCCAAGGTTATTCAAACCAAGTCATGGGGTCAAAGCATGAAGCAATGAACTTGCTTACTAGAGAAGATTACCTACCTAAGTAGTTAACACACAACAACTGTGAGCTCACCCTTCTTTACCTTTTCTTCAAAAAATCGTTTTCAAAAACCTCTTTCAGAACTTTTCAATTACAGCTCCATTAGACCTTCTTTACACTGACATTGATCTGAATTGCACAGATCAATTTTAAATAGATAGTCATGCCTTTAGGCATCCTTGTAAAACAACAGCTGAAGCTTTGGAATTTATGATTGAAAAGACTGGGATTTATTATGTTAGAAACAAAATGCCAGAGAAGGCTGGATAGCAGTTTTGTCTAATAAGTAAAACTAAATTTCTAACAGATTAATTTATCAAAATATTTAACCCAGCACTAAGTGTAAAATACGAGAACAAGTTGATGTCAAAAACTTATGATATAGACTGGAAATTGACAACAATATTGAATGTCCTGAATTATCAATCCCCAAAGTTTGTGGAAACAACACAAAATCATAACCTTATACAATTAAAAAAGAGAATAACTAAGATGATAACTTCTGTGACATTATAGGACTTTTGCCACTAGCACCAGCCAAAACAGCTATGGCTGCCAGTGTGACAGAATTACATGTAGTCTGCTGGATTGGTTCAGAAACCCGACTCCTATTCTGTTAGAGATTTTTGTCTCTAGGATAAGTACCAGGCACTGCAAAACACCATGTAAACAATGGAGATTGAACTTTTCCACGTGGTTTTGATGATTTTTTATCATTAATTTTTTAATCCATCAACATAAACTATACAGTAAGTCTCCCACCTAATCAGTGTACTCTTACAGTAGTCTGAAAATTGAAGTTTATTTCACTAAAGAGAAACTAACATTTATTCATTCACATATCTTATACATAAGATTTCCTTGGTTTTCCCTTTGAAGTTTCAAGTATTATAATAATGATGAAGAAAAAGAGAAAGGGGAATAAAACCCAAGAGAAACTGCACGGTTCAATTACCACCCACTGACCCATATCCAGCCAGTCCCTGAGAAGCGATTGGTAGCTCCCAGCCAACTCCCTCAGTTTATATAATGAGCATGACATTCTATGGAATGGAATATCCCTTTGGCCAGTTCAGGTCAGCTGTCTTGGCCATGCTCCCTCCCAGCTCCTTGTGCACCCACCCACTGGCAGAGCCTGAGACACTGAAAAGCCCTTGACTCAAGGTAAGCACCACTTAGCAACAACCAAAAGATCAGTGTGCTATCAGCATTATTCCCATACTGAATCCAAAACCCAGCACTGTACCAGCTACTGAGAAGAAAATTAACTTTATCCCAGCTGAAACTAGGACAGTCTAAAAAGTTTAAATCACCCAATTGCAATGGTGATCTAAAGTATCAGTGACACTTTTGAATCACAGCTCTGCATGTACAAAAACCTGAAGTCAGTACAGTTAGTGGTACTGTAACGTAACGCCATCCTGGCATACGGCCTTGAAGAAATCGGTCCAACAGTGTTGTTACCACACATACCATCTCAGTCTCATTCCCTTCCCCATAGCTAGTACAGCACCTCCATTAAAGGGTAACTTCAAAAGCAATACCGAGAGGCCGTGAGGGCGGAGCAAGACCATGCAGTAACGCAGCGCTCACAGGCTCGCCCCCCTCCACAGCCAGGGCAGCAGCCCCCAAACATGCAAACCCCGGTCCTGAGAGGCCAGCGGCCCCGTAGCCGCCCCGCCTGCACGTCACATCAGCTAAATCACGGTGGGGTCGCGGATGGTCCCTCGCCCCAGACAAGAAGCGGTAGCGACATTTAACCCGGCAGCGGGGCGGAGGGCCCGAGGAGCGGCCGGCTGCGCCCCTCACCCAGACCAGCATCTGCATTTCCATTCCCTACCGGCCCGCTCGTTACCTGCGCGGCACCTGGCGGTTCCAGCTGTCCCTGCGGTCACTGCCCACCACCCGTCAGTACGAAACGCGCACCGTATCACCACCCCCAACCCCTCAACCAGGAGAGGCCATGTTGTCTACCTACCCTCCACCTCGCCTCCTCAACGACACGCTGACGTCACGCCGCGAGGTCACCTACTCCTTCCCAGCCAATCAGGAGGTGCTCACGGTGACATCACAGCGGAAGAGGGGTGGGACGAGGATACTTTTATTTCCTTCTGCCTAGAGCGGTGTGGAGGTTTTTGTGTCTGTTTCTGTCTGTTTCCGGCCCCGGCCCCGGCCCTGGCCCTGTCCCTGTCCGGGCGTTCCTCTAGCACTTCCTGTCCTTCTCCTAGCTGGGCACAGCGACAGACTCCTCCAGGATGGATGAAGGTGGCGAGCCGGGCCCTAAGGGAGCATTTTGCTCCATGCGTCTCAGCCTCTTTCTTTAGCAGAGATGGCTGCCTCGACACCTGCCCTTGGTCCCATAACGAGGGGCTGCATGCCCGCCCGGCAGAGCTGAAGAAGCACTCCTGCTGGATGCCCTGGAGCATAGCACTTTCCCCCAAGAGCAGCTTTGGCAGCAGGTGTTCAGTCTTTTGAGAGGGCCTTGGTACAAAATTAAGGGTTTTTGTTCAAAATGGAGGCAGTAGTTATGTGTGTGAGGGAGGATGTAGAGAGGAGCACTAATCATGGTAAATCACGACTGAAAACAACTAAAGACTATTATCCCTTAGGTGGTTTATCCTCAGGGAAAGCTAGAAAGCCTGAGAGGTTCTTTTCTAGGTTGTTTTTTTTTTTTTTTTCAATTTGACTTTTTGCAGCACCCTTGTCTTTGACGTTTGTTAGGTGAAGAGACACCAAAAAAAAGGCATAAAAGAAATGCCATATTTTTCAGGAAAATAGTATGTTTACTGATTTTGTGTGACTTGAGATACCAGAGGGTTTCAGGTGGTCAGGAGCTGGCTTGCTTTTCAGTCTGCCTGTACATCACACTTTATTTCCCTGTTTTTCTTTTCTCCACAGTGTTGCTCATTGGTGATCATTTGGTTTGGGTTACTCTTAATTTTTGCCTCTATAAGCATAGGAAAAAGTTAATGATCCATGTGAACATAAGGAAAAGCACACATCCATCCACATCAGTTTTAAGGCAGCATAATCATACAAATATTTGTATGCCCTTTATTTCCCCTATAATAAGGGAGTTTCTTGGTGGAGAAGAGTACCTCAAAGTTTGACTAAGCACCTCATTGTGCACTGGGCTCTTGTATTCACTCAGAGAAGCCAGATGATAAAGCCAAGCTACTTAAAAGGGTCTCTTTAAGGGAAACCTGGGATGAAGTTTTGCAAAGTGAAGCCAGTGCCAGGCATTATTTCCTCTGGTCTAGCTGTGGAAGGGGAGGAGGAGGTGTTTTACGATTGTTGTATGGAAAATCATGCTATGAAAAGCCAGTGTCCATAAAGGAGACAGAGGAGTCTTGCAACTTTATTTGAATAAAGAGAGTCCACTGGAGCACATGCCTGTTATAGATACATGTTATAATATTTGCAAATATTTGTGTCATGGTTTGAGCCTGGCACAGAGCCAGTGCCCCCCATGAAAATGCCCTCACCCTGGTGTCTGCTGTGAGATGTGACCAGGAATAAGCAAAACAGGCTTTAGCTTAAACATAAAGAACACTTTATTACCTAAACTACAGGAAAATAGGGAAAAACTATAAGGAAAAGAAAGAAAAAAAAAAATTGAAAACCTTACAAAAAAACCACTTTCCTCCTCCCCACTACCTGACTTTCTCAATCTGATACATTCTCCCAAATCACCAACTGCCCAGCCTGGCACCACACTTTAGTATACTCAAACTTCAGTTCATGAAGAGGAAAGGAGTCCTTCTTGTTCCATAGGCTTCCCCTGGAAACACACTGAAACCTCGTGTGCTTCCCTGTCACTTCGGCACCGCCCGGAAAAAAGTCCTTTTGCCGCTTGTGACATCTTCCTTCCATGCCCAGTGCTCTCACCACTGCGCATGGCCAGAGCTGCTTTTAGGGTTGTCTTTCAAGGATGCCTTGTCTCACTCCAAAAAGGCACAGTCTCTGCTTTGGGACATCTGTCCCCCCCATATTTTTCCAACCCCCTGGGGCCGGGGGGTCCTCACGATGAACCCTCCTGGTTCTGAGCCACTGCTTCCCCCTAAGTGCAGTCTCTGTGTCACAGGAACTAACTGAGTCCATGGCCACAAGAAAAGTCCAGCCAAAAGGCCACTCCAAATCATCTCTCCCCATTCAATCATCTCCACGTTCTTCGGGCCAGGTCCTTGTCTCATCTCATCTCTTATCTCCCTTCTTATTCAGCTTCGAGGAGGATTAGCATTTTTGCAAGGCCCCAATCATGAAAGAAAGGGGTTAAAACTTTCAGTCTCTGTCTGTCCCGGAGCTGCGGCACTCCCACACACGCTGCCGCTCCGGCCGGGCACTCTCCCCCCCCTCTCCTCCTGGGCCGGCTGCTATCACATTCGGTGTCGCCGGCTCTCTCTCTCCCTCCTGGGGGGGGGAAAATGGCTGCCCGAGGGCTGACTCCCTGGGGTCTTCCACCCTTCCATCCTCGAGGGCCTCCTCACCTCCCATCTCTGTCCAGGCCCAGGGCCTACCACGTGGCTGCCCCTCCCCCGCCCAGCAGCAGCGGCTGGACAGGGGGGAGATCTGACCTCTTCGCCTCGACGTCCCAAGAGAACCTCCCAGGGCCAGAGCCCCCCTTTTTAACCCCTGTGTATTCTCGGAGGTGTGTCCAAACCCCACTGGCTACACCAGGTGTCAGTATCAAACTCAGAACATTCATTGGTTTGACCACAGCTTCCCAGAATTCCCACTTCTTCCTGGTCAAACCACCACAATTTGCAAATTTGCTTTTTGCAAATATTAAAATGGATTCTATGTGTGTGATGTTAAAGTAACTTTGTTATAAAGATATAGTTTTTATTTCTGTTGTTAATTAAGCTTAATGAAATAGCTGATATAAGTATGCTTGTGTTAAAATGCCTGCTTGGATGGGATAACATCCAATGAACATATGAAGAAGACACCTGCTGCAGATATGCCAACTATCAGCACTCACTGTCTGAAGACAGTGTGGACCAAGGCCCAAAAACTGGAGATGATAAGAAGGGACTAAAAACCACAACCAAGAAATATGCATGCTCTAAAAGGGCAGACCCAAGGAGGAGTCATGCTGAACAGTTCTTGGAACATGTAAACTTGTTTGGGGAAAAAGTTTACTATGCATAAGGGTCTATGAATATGTAACAGGCTGATGTAATGAGAAATTAGAATATATAAAGGGTGTTTCCAAGCTAGCAGGTGTGGTCTTGGCTAAGTGCCAAGATGCACTCAGCCGATCTAATACCCTTTGCTCTGTGGTCCTTGTCTCCAATTGTCCTTTATTAAACTTTTTTAGATTTTCACATGCCCGTGGGGTTTTCTCTCTCAGGGTTTTGGTGGGCACAGCCTCCTTTTATCCTAAATTCCTGGCTGCATGTTGCCCCCTCTTCCTTTCCCCACTGGCTGAGGTACTAGGAAGGTACTGAAGCAGAGTGGAAATTTTTCAGAGTAGAAATCCATTTCAGATTTAGGTGAAATGTGCCTCTTTGAATTATTAAGTCTGTAGCATAGCTGTTTGGTCTGCGTTCAAGACTGCCTGTTCTCGCAAAAAAATTATGCTCGAAAAACTGCTTCAGCTGAAGGACTGAGATAAGAGGGGGACCCCATGAACTTTGAAACAGACGGAGACCAGGGCTGAGGCTGCAGGAGACTGGGCAGGATGACCCAGGAGTTCTTTCTGTACTTTCTGAAAAAAAAAAAACTAGCTGCAAGTGTAATGTGAAATCAGTAAAATGAATATGTATAAACCTATTGAAAAATTCTATGCATATGAATCAGAGTAAGGGAGATAAAAAAGGATTGGGAGTTCTCAGGGGTGTTCATGTCCTTTAGGGGGAACACCGATCCCCAGTTCTGTCCAGCACTGTAATAAACATACCGGCTTTACAACTTTTACAAAGTTGTGGAGTTAGATTTTTTCTTTCTGCAAATCAGTAGAGCCTTCCCGAACTGCCTACCGCATATCCCCCTCCCTTGAACCTACTGTTTTACCCCAAAGTTCAGAAGTTCAGCCTTGTGCAGACCCCACTTGTCTGTTTCAGGAGCCAAGCTGTCTGGGCCCTGTAACAAACCTGCTGCCCAAAGTTAGTAGAGACATAAAGACCCATTTCAAAGACGTTAACACCCACACCTTCACCCACAGAATTGTTTGTAAAGACATTGGCACACATCTTCCCGATCACTGTGGTCAGATTTTCCCACAGGAGATATGTAGAACTTCAGATTGTGCATGTTACAATCAACAGGAATATGCTCACAGGCTGTCTCAGTAAAAGATCACTGTGCTGGTTTGGGCTGGGGTAGAATTAATCTGCTACACAGTAGCTAGAAACAGTGTTGATTATACAGGGCCTCTCCTATGCTTAAATTGACGGGGCCCGGGGAGGCCACCAGCGAGAGCCGCCGATTCGTGCAGGGCAGCGGGGAACGGACAAGTGGCGAAGCTGGGAACCTCGGTCCGAGCTCCGCTGTGGGCGCCGCCCCGCCCCCGACGGGGCCACGCTGCCTGGCAGCCACAGAGGGTGGGCAAGCTCGCCGCTATCCTTCCTACGGTTGCTAGGAAACGAGACTCGGGAAGGGTGGGACAGCCGTCGCAGAGGCACGGTGTGACTGTCGTAAAAACATCTCGGAGAAAATGTCGTGAAGCGCAGTCGGGACGATCTGTGACGAAGAGAGTGACCGGGCCTGGCTCCCGGCACTTATTTGCCCCGTACCCCGGTGGCCCCTTCCTCTTGCTCCATGTGGGGCCCAGGTTGGGCTCTCGGCTTCTCCTACTTCTCCTCCTCCTCCTCCTCCTTCTTCTTCTTCTTCTTCTTCTTCTTCTTCTTCTCCTATGGCCCGGAAAACAGTTAGCAGGAAGCGGAAAGCGGCGACGGCTGCCGCCGGGGGGCTCCAGGGGGAGCAGGTAGGCTGGGGGGCGGGAATGGGTGTATGAGGGCAGAAGCCTATATGGCGGTGCCTGGGGTGACCCTGACTGGGGGTCGCCGTGTCCCGGTGCCCGGTTGAGGTAGGGGCAAAGGGCGGGGTCTTTCGGTGCCTTGGGAAGGTGTCCTCGGGGGGAGATGGTGGGAAGGAGTAGTCCCGGCCACAGTGGCTGTCGGTGCGATACAGCAGGCAGCCTCCCCCCGTCTCTGCTCTCTGCCCCGGTAGCTCCGGGAGCTCTCTGTTCGGCCCGTAACCGCCGAGTCACCGCCGCCCCAGAGCTGAGTGTTACTGCGAGTCCACCCCAGGCCGGGCCGGAGGAGGCCGATGAACAGCGCGGTCAATATCAGATGGCCCCCGCGGTGTCACCTCCAAACCTGCCGAGCTCACGCCCAGGAGGCTGTCGGGGCTTTTCCGTTTAAAGTGCTTCTTGGCTTCCTCTTGTTTCTATAAGCTTTTGGTGTCCCAACGGTGCCGAGCCGGGGTGGATTGTTTTCAGTATTATGGCAGTATTACTTCTTTAGCAAATATTTATGCTTGATTTTATGTTGCTGAAGGCTTTATCACAATTTATGAGTTAATCTTCGTGTATGGTATTATATGGGTAGTTTGGAAGGCTTTAGTATTTTGCTGAGAATATATTTGAATTTAGATGGCTTGTGTCTTAAGTTTGTTCTAGTCGCTTTATCTAAGTTTAATGCTTCTTTTCCACAGTATGGGTGGGATCACTCAGTTCACAAAAGGAAAAGACTCCACCGGGTGAAAAGGTCTGTGGTGTACTACCTGAAAGGTAGAGAGGTCAGGATGCAGAATGAGTCCAGCTATCACCGCTTGTTGCATGGATACGCAGCCCAGAAGCTTCCCAGCCTCTTGAAGGAGAGAGAATTTCACCTTGGAATCCTTAATAAAGTATTTGCCTCCCAGTGGCTGAACCATCGGCAAGTGGTGTGTGGGACAAAATGCAACACAGTAAGTGCCACCTATCTTTTGCTTCTTGCTGTTAATTATTCTACCCCCAAATGACACCATAACTGAAGTATGTAGATAGCCAAGGAATATATTAGGAAATAATTAGGTGTGGATTCCAATTTGTGCACAATTAATTTTGAATAAAGGTAATGCTTAATGATCACCCATTCTCATCTGAAAACATGGCACTATGCATATGGTCTGAAACCTGAACATGAGGCCTATATCTCATGCAGGATCTGTCTAATCCACATAGAGCAATTTACATCTCTTTGCAGCATGGCAAGCAACAGTAGGGTTTGATCTTTCTTCCTGTCCTGCAAATGTAAAGTTAATGAATGATGTTAGCTTTGCTAAATGGTAGCTAACATGCCTGGCAAAACTTGCTAGTAAGACTATTTTTATTGTGCTCAGTCTTTTACCATTTGGTTTTATGTATGGTTCTGTGCTTCTGACTTGGGTCTGGAGCATCTCTCTTATGAGAGACTGTGGGAGCTGGGCCTGTTTAGTCTAGAGAAGAGAAGACTGAGAGGGGATCTCAATTAATGCATATAAATATCTCAAAGGCAGGTGCCAAGAGGATGGTGCCAGACTCTTTTCAGTGATGCCCAGTAACAGGATGAGGAGCAATGGCCATAAACTACAACACAAGAAGTTTTACCTCAACATGAGGAAGAACTTCTTTATGTTAAGGGTTGCAGAGCACTGGAACAGGCTGCTCAGGGAGGTCACGAAGTCTCCCCCTCTGGAGACATTCAAGACCCACCTGGACATGTTCCTGTGTCACCTGCTCTGGGTGGCTGTGCCTTAGCAGGGGGTTGGACTGGATGATCTCCAGAAGTTCCTTCCATTCCTAATGATTCTGTGACTTCAAAAAGTTGCTACAAAACTAAAAACTATGGTTAAACTCCAGATATTCTTCAAAGTAGCTAGAAATGTTCCAAACTGAAAAAAAAAACCAAAAACTTAGATCTTCAGGAGTATTCTTCTGCTTTTCCAGTTTGTAATTTTTTTTCCCACTCTAAATCTGTTTTTAGTGTTTAAATAACTTCCCTTGCTGATGTATCTTTACATGCTTTAGCAAAATTGGAAATCTGTTCGGACTCTGTTATTGTGGCAGGGCATCCTCAACACGGGGAATAAAGAGCCTTGACTCCGTGATTGCAGAAGGCTGAACAAATGCTTTATTAAGCTAAGCTAAGCTAAGCTAAGCTAAGCTAAGCTAAGCTATACTATACTATACTATACTATACTATACACTACACTAATACTATACTACTACTATACTAAAGAGAAACCCGTGACCCTTACAAACAGTCACAACACAGCTTTGACCTAATTGGTTAATCAATCAAAACCACCATCACCAGAGTCGGATTAAGAAGTTTCCTTTTGGTAAACAATCTCCATAACACATTCCACCTGTGCACAACAACAGGTGCAGAGATTAAGATAAGAATTGTTTTTCTCTGAGCTTTCTCACAGCCTTCCCGGGGAAAAATCCTGGGAAAGTTCTGCCTGCTGCTCTCTGTGAAGAGAGCTATGGCCACACTCTGTCATGTTTCAGATTTCATATTTCCAAAACATCCCTTTATAGGAAAATATTAAAATAATGTAGTATGTGATTAATAAATGGAGGACATCATGCTCCTTAGGTAATGCTCTCTCTGCTGGAGTTAGTGGCCCAACTTCATTGGCTGAGGTTTCAATGTCATATATGAAATTCTAATTGACTAAGTGCAAAATCCCAAACCTGTCCTTTGCAGGTTCATTAGTGCCACAAAAATGAATTGAGCATTGTAGAGAATGTATAGATCAAGCAGCTCTAAAATCTCAAAGTATATAACTAGGTGTGATTATTTCTTTGCCTAAAGTTTTGGTTTTTTGGGGTTTTTTTGTTGATTTTTTTTTGTGAAAACCACACTCAATGATCTGACCTGCAAGGGACAGTGTTTTTTGGTTTTGTTTGTTTTGTTTTTTCATTTCAGATGTTCTGTTATTATTCATAGTTACATAGCAGGAGGCTTTCATGCAGTAGGTCTTGAGAAGCAAGGCCTAGCTGTATAAACAAAACAGTCTTTTGACAGGAATTAAGTCTGAAATAGAATCTCTGCCTTCAGTTTCCATGTGTGTTCATTGCCTCGGTCTCAAGAGTATTTGGTTTTCCATGAACTGCGTGTGATACCCATGTCTATCTTCATAATCTGGTAGTTTCTGTGCCAAGTATAGTGTGGGTGGTAGAGATGCCCTTTAGCAAGCAAAGTCTCACTTCTCCATCCTTTGTCATCTGTCAACATGTGCTGTCTCCCAGCCTCCTGAAATTAAATGTGGAGGGCAAGACACAAAAACTGACAAATGTGATTTTGGCACTAAACAAATTCAATTATATCAAAGTGTGTGCCCATTAGATAGTGCTTCAGAGTTTCACATCAAGATGGATTGTCTGATTGTGTGATCTTGTCTCCAGAAATGTAGTTCAGTCAGTCAATTTGTTACCAAATGTCTGAAAACCAGAATGAGATTCCTTAACACCAGCTTTTTGTGTTAAAGAGGGCATCATTTATTCATGCGCCTGGAAGGGCATGGAGGATCACTCCTTCCTAACATGCCCCCCTGATTTCTACAAATGTGTTGCTAATATACAGTCACTACATGCATATTATAATTTGCCCATTACCATAAAAATCCTCCCCATGTTCCTCAAGTTCCCAAACTCAGTCCTTGTTTTGGCTGTAGCTGTATTCTTAAACCAGATGTCTACTCTTTATCTTCTAAGGTCCTTGCTTGGAGAACAATTTCTGCATGCCTTGCTTCTCTGCTAAAGATCCACAGACTGTCTTCTCTGCTAAAAGTTAACAGTCACAGTGTCTTTCTACTAAAAGCTCACAGTTACAGTAGAAATTGAATTAACCTTCTTGGTATCAAATTCACTGGCTTCTTTTACCACTGCCCACTTCTCAGACGTTTGTTTATATCATGAATTGTTTCTCTGCACTCTTTCAAGTACATGTGAGGCCATTACCCACTTGCATTGCCTGTACAGCACAAGCTGTGAGTAGGTTTTGTGCTAAGATCAGTGCACGTTCTGATCTCCACCAGAAAGCAGGCATACTTTTGATATGTTAGTGTTTAAAGAGTCCATGTTTCTTTTGGGCTTGGCATTTTATCAGTAAATATGTATTGCTGCAGAACAGAAGCCAAGCATTCTGTTAACGTAGAAAAAAGAGGTGTTTATTGTTATAAATGATCAAATTGTGAGCCAAAATTATCGAAAATTTAGCAAAGATTTATTAATTTGTCTGTGAGACCAAAGTTTGGTCTTCGAAACCACCACAGCCAAAGAGACAGCGTCGAGCCCGGGATCGACACCAGGTGAACCTGGATCTGACCTCCAGAGTGTCAGAGTCTCCCCCTTGGTTCACAAATGCTGCCGCTTGCAGAGAGGTTTTATACAGTTTATTTTGCCCGAGGCAAAGATGACCAAATTTCCTTTGTATCTCTTCACATGCATGGCTGTTTTTTTCCATGTGCAGAGCTGGTCAAAAGCCAGGTCCAGGTGTATAGTCAGTGACAATAGGCTCCGGGAAGCCATGTATTCAGATGTATCAGGGTGGAGTTGCTGACTATCTTGATAGATGCAATCAGGCAAGGCGATAATCGACTGGCTCCCAACAACTCGGGAAACCAAGGATCATCATCGATCATCAATCCTGGGAGCCTCTATTCTTACATCAAGGTGTCTATTGTTATCTCAACGTGCTTCTGGGAAATAGTTGAATCTGAATAAGACAGCTGCTCCCAGCCGAGGTGGTCAAAAGACATGGTTTGGATTTCACAATATTTTATACATTATTAGCATGAATTATCCCTACCATATATTACATTTATAATCTAAATAAAAGTAAAGACTAGGAAAAATCAAAAAGTGCTACTCAGTGTGACCAGTGGGGGTATTGATATAATGACACTGTAAGCATTGTCTTGCTTCTGTTAGCAAAAAGCAAATCTGAAGGAAAACAATAACATCATTTTCCAGCTTGGCTGAGGGTGAAATTTTTGTCTGAAGTTGTACTTTTGCAGAATAGGATGTTCCCACATGCTAGTTCTTGCTGGCACCAATGTGTGTGTGGCTGGGGAATCAGCTGGATCAGCTTCCTGCTTTGTGCAGATGGACTTTCTTGTAGGGTTAGTTTTACTGAGACAGATATGCAGCTGATCTTGTAGCTATCTGAGGGCTAGTTGCTGTCATAGGGGTCATGAAACTGTTTGGGTGGATGAAGAGGCAAGTGGATTCTCAAAGATTGGCTTAAGCCAATTGTGAATCTTCATCACAGTTGATTTTCTCTTAGTGACTCAATTTTTAGCAGGGCAATGTGTTATTCTTGGGTTTCTTTCAAGTGGTAATATGAATGACAAGAATGTGCCTGTGATTTCTGAGAGCTGTATGTGAGAGCTGGGACACAGAGCATGTAAAGTACTTCCTGTATGAGGACTCAGCAGTCTTTTTCATGCATGTTCTTTATGTTTTGTAAATCTATGTCCATCCTGCTTGCATAATAAAAAATGCTGTAGCTCAAGGTGACACCCTTTGTTTGGTTGATTTGTATGATCAACTAAAAGATAGGGCTGCCTGTACATCTGCTGTTCTGTATGCAGGGGCAGCAACAGAGGACACAAGAGTCTAAGTGCTGCCTTGAAATGACATTTAGTAGGGCTAGGGTTTAATTATGCTGTATAAAGTCAATGCTTTCAGTTAAAGATGCATGGGAAAGGCGCTTATATTTAATTAATTGGTAACTTTGTTGGGTTCCTGTTTCTCCCCTCCCCCAAACTGTTGTCTCCAAAAGGCAGGTCATAAAATGGAATTATACTTGATGAAAGAGCCTGGCAAACTGTTCTGATCACAGTACTGTATATAAATTAAGGATGGATTTTCCAGTTCACACTCTGGTTTATAGATACTTGATTCCTTGCCACAGTCTTTACTTTTGGCAAGCTGACTAAGGAAGTTCCTTAGTTAATGAAGCAGGGCAGTTTCTAACTTGACTGTAAGCAGTTTGAACAGGGCATAGCTGCAGTGTTGCCTTTATCCCAACCTGGAAATGAAACTCGAGATCATTTTAGTAAGGGGGAAATATAAAAGGGATCTTTATTTGAAGGCCTTCAGAGGCAGTTATGGAAAGATGTCTACAAAAGCCCACCTCTCCCAGGGGTGAGTACCTATTTATACGTTTTAGGAAATTAGCATAATTGATAAAAAGCACCAATTAGGAGGACAAGTGGTATAGGGCCTTGAGTAAATATATGTATTGCAGTAAAAATCTCTGTATTGTATAAGTGACCCTGCCCCGATTCTAGTTATTGTAAATGGGCTGCAGCTGTGATGTCCTTAATTGGGCGGCAGCTGTAGCCCATGGAGGTAGCTGGGATAAAAGGGGGTGGGGCAGTTAGGGAGAGCCTTGGAGGAGCCCTGATGAAGAAGCAGGAGCAACACTGTTGTGAAGAGCTGCTAGTGAGAAAACCACTCAGAAGGTATGGGACTCTAAAAATATGCTAATAACAATATGAATACAACAAAGCGGTGATTCAATTTCCCCCCAGGTTAAGCCTCTTCTCTGGAGTTCCCCCCTCAGCACTAGCTGTACTTTGTTCATGAAAATGTATTTCTGAGAGTTGTTCTTGGCCTTGATTCCCAGGAAGAACCAAGATAGCAATGGGGCCTTGTCCCCCCTAGGGCTTGGAGCTCTGGAATTTGTTTTGTCTTTCTGCCTAGGGAAAGGCCATAGAAAAGTACTGGGAAAACAAGTCACTAATACAATAGGCTACAAAGCTACAAATATATGTGTGAAGAATACAGAGAACATATAAAAGAAAAAGGGTAAAACCCAAACAGCATCAGCAGAGTAATTGGATGGGGATCTGTCGTGGTTTGACACAGGCACCCATGAAAGTCACTCGTTCACCCTCCCCTGCCACATCTGGGCAGAGGAGAGAAAATTTAATGAAGGGTTCATGAATTGAGACAAGGACCCGGAGAAAACAATTCCAGGGAAAAACAGACTCAACTTAAACTTGCAAAGTGAATTTATTACTAACAAAATCAGAGGAGGATAATGAGAAGTAAAATAAGTCCTTAAAACACCTTTTCCCTCCAGCCCCTCCCTCCTTCCTACCAATAGTGCAGGGAGACAGGGCAAGGGGGTTTTGGTCAGTTCGTCACCTGAAGATTTTCTTCCACTGCTCTGAGAGGAGTCCTTCCTCTGTAAGGCCATGGGGTCCCTCCCACCGGAGACAGTTCTCCGTGACCTTCTGTCGCTATAGGACATGAAATAAAATGACACGCATACTGGAACCGCCAAGGTAAAAAAAAGTCTTATAAATGATCAATCAAAAAGCCAAATTATCAAATTGCAAAAGATTTTGTTTTCCACAACCAAAATACAGTCCTCAAAAACCCGCAGCCAAAGAGACAGCATCGAGCCCAGGATCGGCACTGGGTGAGCATAGGTATGACCTCTATTGCACCAGACCTCCCTCTGTTCACAAATGCCATTTCCAGCGAGGCTATTTTATACAGTTTTTTATGCCTGAGGCAGAGGCGCCCCGATTTCTTTTGTAACCCTGCATATGTATGAGAGCTTCTTTCACTGTGCAGGGCTGGACAATCGCGATTTCCTGAGTAGTGGCAGGCATTGATCGTGTCAGTGGAAGTCGCGTATTCAGGTGTATCTTTCTGGTGACTTCTGTTATCTCGATCAATGGTATCAGTTGAGCGATGATCACTCTGGAGTGTCTCCTGATTACTGAGGATGACGATCATTGCACTGGCCACATCTATTCATGGGTAAGCGGGAAGGGGGGGGGGGGGGGCGGTTAGGGTAGGTATTGTTCTTCTGCCTTCAGGAATTTCAACATTCCGAAGTAGATATCTGTCTCTGGGCTGCTTGTGGACTCGTTTGGATTTTACAGTCTTATAAAATACATTCTCTCTTGAAGCATGAATTATTTCATAACATATATTACAGAAGGGAAGTTTATTTTCTGACTCCAACATTTATAGACTTTCAAAAGTGACAGTGGATTGGAGGATGCAAGTGCAACCTCTCCAATGACACTGGACAAACCAAGTCCATCAAATTTCTCCTCCTCCAGAAAAGAATGTAAAACAATAATTATTTACAGAAAATGGCGTGAGAAAGTTCGTTACAAGAATGTAAACATCAGAAGGCTTAGAAGAACTTAGAACAGGGGGACAACCTTCTTCAGCGTGAGCCCACTATCCCGAGTAGCAGCCGTACCGCACCTACTGCAACATAAATTGTCCCCTGCGGGCAGACAGTCCTCCCAAAACTGCTGCGACGTGGGGCACTCTTCCACAGGGTGCAGTCCTCCAAGCATGGGCACCTCCTCCATGGGCTATGGGTGGATCTCTGCATCCCCTGTGGACCCATGGGCTGCAAGGGGACAGCCTGCTTCACCATGGTCTTCACCACGGCCTGCAGAGGAATCTCCGCTCCGGTGCCTGGAGCACCTCCTCCCCCTCCTTTTTCACTGACCTTGGAGTCTCCATGCTGTTTTCCCTCACATGTTCTCACCTCCTCCTCTTCTCTGACTAAAAGAAAAAAACTATTGTGCCCACTTTGTTTTGGCTTTCTTCTTAAATATGTTATCACAGAGGCATTACCAACCTCTCTAATTGGCCCAGCTTTGGCCAGTGGCTCATCCATCTTCAGAGTCATCCGGGATTTGCTCTGCTGGACATAGTGGAAGCTTCCAGCAGCTTTTCACAGAAGCCATCTCTATGGCCCTCCCGCTACCAAAAACCAGGCCAAGCAAAACCAACACAGTGGTCTTCAGATCCTCTGCATCCCCAACTCTAAAATCCCAGGGGTCAACCTTGAGTCTCCCCAGTGCTTTCTGCCAATGGCTCCAGGAAGGATCATTCTCTCCAGCTGTGGTGTAGAGCACATTTTTTTTACATCTTTCCCTGTTCTGACTGCCCTGAGAGACTACAGCATGAACTGTCTCCTGTTTGATTTGCTCAAAGGCTTTTTGTTGCTCAGGGCGCCATTGGAAATAATTCTTTTTCCTGGTCCCTTGATAGAGAAATCATATTATAATTTGGAATATACATTCTCCCAAAATCTCGCAATGCCTAAGAAAGCTTGTGTTTCTTTCTTGTGAGTTGGTGGAGACATTACTGTTATTTTGTTGAGCACATCTACTGGTATCTGGCAATGCCCATCTTGCTATTTTATTTCTAAAACCTGTATCTCTTGGGCAGGTCCCTTGACCTTACTTTGTTTTATAGCAGAATAGGCTTTCAGAAGGATTTGGACTATTTTCTTACCTGTCTCAAAAACTTCTACTGTATTTCCCCACACAATGACTTCATCAATGTATTACAGGAGTTCTGGAGCTTCATCCTTTTCCAGTGCAGTCTGGATCAGTCCATGGCAGATGGTATTGCTGTTTCCACCCCTGGGCAGTTGGTTCCAGGTGTACTGGAAGCAAACTGTGGCCTGCATTCTGCTGCCAGAGGGATTGAGAAAAACCCACTGGTGATATCAGTTGAGACACCACTTGGGCTGCCTTTGACTCCAGCTCTTACTGAAGTTCCAGCATGGCAGCACTCAGTGATTGTGTGACATTGTTCAGGCCACGAATATCCACTGTCAGTCTTCATTCTCCATTAGACTTTTGCACTGGCTAAATGGGGCTAATAAAGGGTGAGTGGGTCCTGCTCATCACTCCTTGGCTCTCCAGTTAAGAAATCAGCTTATGGGTTGGAATCAGGGTGTCAGTTATTGCAATATTACTGCTAGTTCACTGTTGTGGTAGCGATCCGCACCTGCTGTTCTTCAACCTTCGGTAACCCCACAACTAAAAAGTTCTCTGAGAGACTGGGCAGGGTAGACAGCTGATAACTTTCCTCTGTCTCCAGGGCATCTATACCAAAAGCCCACTGGTACCCTTTTAGATCCTTGAAATACCCTCTCCTGAGGTAATCTATGCTAAGGACGCAGAGAGCCACTGGGCTGGTCACAGTGGGCTGCTTTTGGCATTCATTCCCAGTCAGGATGATTTCAGCCTCCAATACAGTCAGATGTTATGATCCCTCTGTCACACCAGAAGTGCAAATGGGTTCTGCCCCTCTATAGCTTGATTTCATTAGGATACACTGTGCACTGGTATGTACTACGGTCTTGTACCCCTGTGGGTCTGATGTGCCAGGCCATTGCATCTACAAGTCCAGTAAACTCAGTTTTCCTTCTCTTCCACCTGGCTGGAGGCAGGGCCCCTCTAGTTCTGATCATAGGATTCTCTACTTCTTGTAGAAATGGATTGGAATTTTCTTCTGTAGGATCGGGAGTAAGATCAGTCCTTCCATTCTGCCTGAGAAACTGCTCACTGTAGCTTGAAGCAGCAGCTTTCCTGCAAGAACCCTCTTTTGTGGTTGTTTTTCCCTGCAATTCCTCTACCTGTGCCTCTAGGATTGAGGTAGGTTTTCCATTCTACTTCGTCATGCCCTCTCTGTGGTCCCACAGGCAAAACCACAGGGTACCTCATGGTGTGTACCTTCTATATCCTCTCTTTTGAGTAAGAGGATGCTTAATGGTAATAGTTGAGATGCTGGTCCCTACAGGTGTAGAGTAGGGCATAACCTCTTTGAGTTGGTGGAACTCCCAGGACAGTTTTTCCACAGCTGACATAAGAGAGGGAGAGATTGTCTTTGTATTCCCAGAGCTGGTGTCGTGGTTTTGGGTTCTTCAGGGAATTTTTTTCCCATCTCAAAGGAGGACCCTGTGAGGAGAGGGGGTTGCCTGAGAAACAGCAGAATAGGCAGCTGGAATGACCATCAGGGACTCCAAAAATATCCGATGACTCATAGGACTACATCAATCCATTGTGAAACTCCCCGCCCTAGGGGAGGTGCCACCTGAACCTGACCACATGTAATCTCAAGGTCTAGGGGCTTGGGACACCACCACCACCACTGGACAGATCCAGAGGAGAACCCGAACTTCCATAGGAGGACCAGACTTTCCATAGGACCACCGCTTTAAACAAGACTGTGAAAAACGCCAATCACTTCTTTTAAAATTTTAAAAGTTTAATAGTAATAAAATGGTTATAAAAATAGTAATACAAATTAGAGCAATAAGAATTTGGACAATCAGAGTTAGGACAATAAAAGCAAAGAATTACAAACATTCAGATGCTTTCCTCTTGAAAGCATAGCTTGCTAACAAAGCATTAACTCTTAAAAGCAGTAGCCTGTTGCATATTCATATATCTCATACAAGATTCATACATTCCTTTCAAACTAGGGATTTCTCTGGTTATTGTCAACTTTCCCCCCCTTCATCTTGTTGGCTCCTCAGTGTCTGGAAGGAGGTAGAAGGTGACTAGTTCTTTATGATAAGGAGACAATAATTCTTCTCTTTGGGATTTTAGTGTCTTTTTGCTGTTATCTCTGTGTGAAGAATTTCTGGATTATCTCATTCCTTTCTTGAACTAGTTAAAAATAGTATATTGCATAGCATAGTTTCTATTTTAACATTATGTTATAGCCTAAAACTAACACACTACTGAAAAGGATTAATGTCGTTGTTGAGGCGGTCAGGACACAAAGCAGAGACCACGAGCAGTCTCAGATGGCCACTCTTTATTATTGAATATGGCTGACCTTTTATACACTTTCCAATTGTTTATGCTTCTTCTACCCTAACTATTGGCTACAATAAATCAACATAACACTATTGGTGAAAAGTTACAGGGACTTCAACTAACTTTCTAAAAATACTTCATCCAGCTGCAAAGTTGTCTTCTTACCTTTCTTCAATTCGTCACTTCTCTTGGTCTCCTTGGATACAGCCTTGGAGAGAGCTCCTTATCAGCTTCTTTTCGCTCCTTTAGCTAACAGGCCCGCTGTTAGCCCCTTCCACAGATTAATACAGTATAACTTTTTAACATAACACATATAATATTAATTTTAATATTTGCAAAAAGCCAATCATAAAAAAGCATTTTTCACAAAGACTCTGTACAGAAAATCACGCTATCGTTACAGAGGAGTAATGAGATGGCTGGCTCTCACAATTAAGGGGTGAACATTAGATGTATGTTAAAAGAAGGTTTGTAGATGTATAGTTATGTTACTTTAATATGTCATTTCCCCCTTCCCCCCCCCGCATTGTTATCACGGGATGGCCTTGGTAGTTGGGGCATTTGGGGAAGGTTGGCTTGTTACTATAGTAATACCTGACCTCCAATCAAGATGTAAGAAAGTGATCTCCACCACTAGATGGCAAGGAAGGAGCCGACTGACAAGACACTAGGAGGGGGTAGCAGTATAAACGGCAGAGCATCCATTTTGTAGGGGAGCATGAGGCTGATAGTCACAGGGGCTCCCAGAGCTGTAATTTTTCCTTATTTCGTCTTTTTGTTGTATTTTTTGTTAAGGTTTTATAAACCTTTAAAATTTTAAAAAGCGAGCAATTGTTTCTCACGCTATGAAAAGCTAGTGTCCATAAAGGAGACAAAGGAGTCCTGCAACTTTATTCAAATAAAGGAAGAGAGTCCACTGGGGCACATGCCTGCAGGGTTTTCTCTCTCGGGATTTCGATGGACACAGCCTCCTTTTATGCTAAACTACCAGCTGCATGTTGCCCCCTCTTCCTTTCCCCACTGGCGGAGGTACTAGGAAGGTACAGCCTTCCCGAACTGCCTACCTCATATTCCCCCTTGAACCTAGTGTTTTACCCCAAAGTTCAGAAGTTCAGCCTTGTGCAGACCCCACTTGTCTGTTTCAGGAGCCAAGCTGTCTGGGCTCTGTAACAAACCTGCTGCCCTAAGTCAGTAGAGACATTAAGACACATTTCAAAGACGTTAGCACCCACACCTTCACCCATAGAATTGTTTATAACGACATTAACACACATCTTCCCGATTATGCACTTGTTCAGAGGTGAGGTTGAAAAACATTGGAGGTGCTCACTGTCCTAGGCACTTGCCCATACTATCCTGCATACCCCATCACTCAGAACTATTCAGCCTCAGGGCAAATCTCTGGGTGATGTTTTTAAATAGTTGTTTAATCTGAAAGAAGACCTGAACTATATGCAGCAACATGCTGGCTCCTAGCAAAAGGGCCAGGTTGGTTCCAAGTGTATTGAAAGGTTATTTAAAATCTTACACATTCTCAAATACTACTGTAATCATCCTGGAGGAGAATGAAAGCAGGAAGGCAGGATGGATGTTGGAAGATGTATTCGAGGAGAAAAGGAAGAAGATGTAACTGTTAATAGTTCCCAATAGATGGCTCCTGAGGTACAGATAGGGTGGCAATGGTGAGGACACATACCAGGTTAGTTTCATGACCAGTGGTTCTATCATATCATAGGCAAGTATTACGAAGTACAACAAAATTATAACCTTGGTCCAGGCCTCAAGGATGATAAACATCACCACAGGAAGACATACTGCAAGTAAAGTGTCACACAACACAACTCTGAGAAAAAGTGCAACAACTGTGAGAGTAAATAAATCAACATTGTGACCCATGACTATTAAACTAATATAATGAATGCTTATAAGAAATTTGTTTTAACATGCTCTGGTCAGATCTGTCATTGTCTCAATGCTTTGAGCCCCATTTTGGGTGCCAAAATGGACTGTTGTGGTTTAACTCCAACTGGTGGCAGCTAAGTACCACACAGCTGTTCACTCACTTCCCCTCCCCTTCCTTGGATGGATGGGGAGAAAAATTGGAAAAAATGTAAAACCTGTGGGTTAAAATAAGAACAGTTTAGTAATTGAAATAAAGTAAAATATTATTGTTATAATAGGAAAAAAAGAAATAAAATCCAAGAAACAGAAGTGACATACAATACATTTGCTTACCACCCACTGACCCATGCCCAGCTGTCACGAGCCATCCTCACGGATGGGTTTCGTGGCGGTTTGTGATCTCAGGGTGCAAAAAGAACCGACACGGTACAAGGGGGGTTTGCAGCGATAATCAAAACAAATGCACCCTAATTGAAATAACCACAGCCAAAATGTGTTGGGGAGGAATTGGGGAAAAAGGGAAAAATAAGGGAAAAGAGAGAGGAAAAAGAAAAGGGTGAATAGCTACCAAATGTAGAACGGCGAAGTCCTTTGGTGTCTAGCCGATGGAGTTCACCAGGTCACGTCCGAGGAGATCTCAGGGGTGCAGTTCATCTGGACTCTAATTATACTCTTTTTTGATGGGGGAAGGGGAATAGATCTTGAAACCGAATCAAAGGTAGTCTATTGTATCTTCGGAGGAAAGAATGGTATTTGGAAAGGGTACACAGTCCATGTTCTCAGCAGTGAGCGAGAGCCATTGTCTTTGTGGTCCACTGCTCACACCTGCAACATCCATCTTGCTTTGGTCAGCTTGCCTCCCCCCGCACACCTCCCCTGGGTTGGGGGTTTCAGTCCCAGTCCTTGGAAAGCATTGGAGGGGGCCTTCTCACATAGGGATTTCATGTCTCGGTTTTTCTCTGGTGAAAAGGCTTCTTACATCTCAGTTTGGCTGTCACGGTGGTTGCAAACAAGCAAGAGGGGTCTTCTTTGGGGGACCACCCCAAAACTCGGGAGAAGTCCAGCCAGGCTGAGAGGTGGGGAAAAATCCTAGAGCTATTGTTGCAAAAAGGTCAGAATGTCCTTCTTTCTTCTTGTTGAGCTCAGTGTAGCATACAATAAATACACCTGTGAAAACATTAACTTAGCAATGCTCTCAGGTCTCAGGGCCCTGCTTGACATGTGACTTTCTCCTACAGGGCTAGACAGGGGGGTCTTTTCTTCAGTGGTCCCCCAATGATGATCATGAGGCAGATGAGGGATATTTCAGACAGACTCTCACACCAGCCCATCCCCCAACAGTGATTGGCAGCTCCCAACCAATCCCAACCCCCTGCTTTATATAGCGAGCATAATGTTCTATGGTATGGAATATCCCTTTGGCCAGTTTGGGTTAACTGTCCTGGCTATGTTCCCTCACAGCCTCTTGGGCACCTGCTTGCTTATACAGAATGGAAAACTGAGAAGTCCTTGATTTAAAGTAAGCACTATGAAGCAGCAACTAAACATCAGTGTGTTATCAACATTATTCTCATACTAAATCCAAAATACGGGACTATACCAGCTACTAAGAAGGAAGTTAATGTTATCCTAGCCAAAATAAGGATGGATGATTAAAGTAAAACCCACAGTTATTTAATTTAGTTGTTTTAAGAAGGAATGTATACATTTTTCAATCATATTTGCAACATTTGTGGATTCTACATTTAAAGGAATGTTAGTTCAAAATAGAAAGGATATTTGACCACCTTGGTTTTCTTATCTGTGTGATAATGATTTGTATCTGCTTTTTTCCTCCAGTTATTTGTAATAGATGTCCAGACTGGTCAAATTACCAAGATTCCTATTCTGAAAGATCGTGAACCTGCCATGGTGAACCAGCAGGGATGTGGTATTCATGCCATTGAGCTCAACCCCTCAAGGACCTTTCTGGCCACAGGTGGAGACAACCCCAACAGTCTTGCAATTTATCGTCTGCCTACACTTGATCCTGTGTGTGTGGGAGATGTAAGTGGGAGTATTTGGGGAAATTTTATTCTGTCCCAAGAATTGCTACTTTGAAGTGCGTAAGGTCAAAGCAAGTGTAAAATTTGGGAGTTTTGTAGTGGAGAGTGAATTAAATATGAATGAGTACATAAATATATGAGAGGATTCTCAGGGTTCTAAGTCAGATTTCTTTCTTATCCTCATTCAGGTCTACTTCAGATTACTTTTAAGCACTGAAAACGTAACAAAATCTTTACTGTCAAAGTCTAATTGGGGTGATGATGATCTCTGAAACTTAGCTTTAGTGAAAAAGCTCATTTGAGAAGTTGTAAAGATGATTCAAGGCTTTCCTTTCTCCAGTGCAGCTTATATATGTATTATTTCACACGTGGAACTTGGCTTTGAGGAGTAGTTCTAACCCAGTGGCTTGTGGCACTTTGATAGACTTTGATACTGGTTTTATTTTTGAAACATCATGAGGCCTTTTTAAAAC
The DNA here is from genome assembly GCF_047830755.1 of Zonotrichia albicollis. Classification (NCBI taxonomy): domain Eukaryota; kingdom Metazoa; phylum Chordata; class Aves; order Passeriformes; family Passerellidae; genus Zonotrichia; species Zonotrichia albicollis. The sequence goes on from NC_133859.1 coordinate 6,512,016, forward strand.
AGCCAATCTTAAAAAGAAAACAGCTGAAATGGGTATAGTGGTGTCCTGTAAGCACTTCACTCTTATTTTTCCTTTTTGATTCAGGACTTCGCATAGACATTAACTACAACAGCAGAGCTCAGGTCAGAGTTTCTGCAGTAGCAGATAACCAGTTGCAGAAAGGCTTGAATCTGAAGATCTGCATGACTTGTTATTCGTGTGCCACTGTGACTGCAGTTTTTCAAGCAGAACTAGACCCTTATGGTCTTTTTTTATACACAGGCTTCTCACCTTCTGAGTAAAAGATTCTTGAAAATTTAATCAGTAGGTCATATATTTCAAACATAATTTTTTTGTTTCTTTTTAGGGATGTGCCTTTGAGGAAATAAAAGTAAGCAGCTACTTTATAGAAGTAAAGAACACTGCTTTCAAAATGGAAAAAAATCCAAGTCCTTAGAATTGAGATTAATTTTTCCTTGGTCAGAGATCTGTTTTTCTATTGCCTAATTGCTCTCTATTAATTATACATGTCAAAATCAATAAAAGTTAAAATTGCTGTTAGGTACTTAAACTGCTACAGCTGGATAGTGGAATATTATTTATATGTTTTTAGCATAGGTCTTCTCTTTCTGAGTTTGCACTTAAGTACTCTTCACTTTGATATTTTTTTGTCTGCCTTGAGACCACTGCAGAATATAATGGCACAGAAAATCTTTTTTTTTTTCTTTTAGGATGGACATAAGGACTGGATATTTTCAATTGCATGGATAAGTGATACTATGGCTGTTTCTGGTAATGTTAATTTTTAATTTTTTTTTCCCAGAATTTTATACTGATGTACAGCACTTGATAGGTCTTAGGGAAGCACCTTTAGAAGGGATTTGAAACCATTTGGAGCTACTTTGCCTATTTAAACCATTCTTGGTCTTAGTACAGAACTTAGCTTTTTTAATTTTTTTTTTAATTTGTTGAGCCCTGGTCTAGATTGTACTTTTTTTTCCTAGTATTGGAGGGAATGCTGTTGTCTTTACAGTAGGTGTTGACATGAGAGGGTGTCTTAACACAGTAAGTTCAAGGCAAGGATTCTACACCAGAATAATTTCAAGATACAGCTGAACAGTACTAGTTTCCTGAAATTCTATGGAAGACTGATTAATGAAAACTCAGTTTGTTTTATCAAGCTATCAGCAAAGTTGTGTGTGTGTATGTATGTATATATATATATATAGGCACACATACTGTGGGAACTAATACAGAAGGTTCTAATAGAAAAGGTCAATTACTGACTTTTTAGTCAGTGTAGTTGGATAATCAGTGTAACTTCATAAAGTATTAGTTACCTTGAGTAAAGGCAGCAATATGCCATTGAATTAATGTATTAGTTTACGGTCTTTCTGTGCTGAGAGGGTTTTGTATTCCATTCAAGGAGGTGTCAAACTGCAGGTGACAGAAAATCCTAACAGTCTCATATAAAAATCAAATGCTCCAACTGATGATTCAGTGTTGTGGTGTGTTGCAATATCCTGTTTTACCTTCTCCCTTCCCCCTCGCCCCTCGCTGAGTGTGCCCTGTCAATCAGGCTAACATACCAGCAAGGCGTCGTGTGATAGGTGTCCCTAGTCCCTTGAGACCCTGCCCCTTCACCTGGTTGGTGACTCACCTGTCCCCTCCCCTTCCCCTGTCCTGAGCTTAAAATGTTAATGAGACCATGCGGCCTCCATTCTGTTAGCAGCAGTGGCCCAGTGCAGACATCTCTGTACCAATGGAATAAACATCTGGCTACCTTCTAGCAGAATCCACTCCTTTTATCTCCACTATCGCCAGAAGCTCTCTCTCCTGAGGAGAACGGAGTCCTGTCTTGTGCCCCGCTGCACTCTGCCGCCAGCCAAGGTATCTCTGGGGTAAAACACCGCAGTGCTGCCTTTGGCCCAGCAGCGAAGGTCAGAACTGGCATAGGCACCATCTAACTGGTTATATTGGGATACATATTCCAATATAATTCAGTAATATAAAAAAACCCAAAAGCTAACCCTTGAGTTGATACTTGCAATTCTCTAACCCAAATATCTGCATTAAAAAAACCCATTAAGTGACATTGTGTAGGGAAGAAATGGAGGTACATGTCAAATCTATCAGAGCTGACTTAAATGGAAGTGAGTTGCCTAAACACCAGAAGGGATGGGTGTAGGACCTTGGACTAAATCTGTATTGGTCTTTGAACCAAAGACATTTAACTTTCTTCATCCAGTATTGTTGGTCTTACTGATTCATATTTTGTATCATTATCTTCAAATTCAGTCAAAAAATAAAACGAATTCTTGCTTGCTTGGCCTCAGTTCCTGTGTTACATTCTTTAAACAAGAGGTTGAATGAGTTGAATTAACAGTATATTTTATTTAAATTTATGCAAATTGTGGTTTTAAATATATGTTTCTGTTCAGTTCACTAATGTATATGTACATATCCATAAACATACTGTCAGAAATCAAACTGTCTAGAATTGGTATAAACCCCACTGAGTTTTCTTGTAGGTTTTTGTATTGGTTTAACACTGTCAATCTCAGCCTCAGTAAGCCAGGCTCAGGCTGAACACATAGGCTATTCAATTGCCTCTGAGTTTATTCTACATGTGAATCGCTAATGGTGATTGTTGTACAGGATCATGGTTTTTTGATGCATCTCAATCAGTTTGAAAACAGATGAGGTGATCTAGCTGATTGGAAACCATGTAGACAAACCAGGTGACAATAAGTTCACAATGTTATGAACTTAACACCTCAGTAAAATCATGATTTTGTTAATAATAATTAATACATAGGCACCAACAGTGTGTTCAGTTAGATTAAATAAATCTAAAGTATCTTATTTTTAAGACCTCATTGTTTATTGCAGTTCATTTTCTAAAAAGGATAATTATGTATATTTGAAATGCTGTTATGGACTACTTATTCAGGTTCCCGGGATGGTTCGATGGGTCTCTGGGAAATTACAGAGGATGTGTTGTCCAAAACTGATGCCAGACATAATCTCTCTCAAGTTCCTGTCTATGCCCACATAGCACACAGGGCTCTGAAGGATATTCCTAAGGAGAACACCAATCCTGACAACTGCAAAGTCCGAGCATTGGCTTTCAACAATAAGAACAAGGTCAGTAAGATAAGCAAGACAGTTGAGTAGTTCTAATGTTAGTGTTCAGGAACACATAATCACGGAATGATTATGTGCAGGTGCTTTTATTTAGAGCTCTGGGTGTCAGGGGTACACAGACCCAAATCTGACTCTGACATGGTTTCAGGCCGAACATGTTTTATATTCTATCGTTATATAATGTACATATTAATTATTAAACTTACATGATTCTCTTGTATACATTGATTTCATCTAAGCATGGATTTCTCGTGATCCCCCTCAAACCTCTAACATAGTTTCTCATGATTCTTTAAACAATAATTATATCTAATCGCATCTAACAATTATATCATTTATCATATACTGACTAGACAGGTGCAGTTTCATATGATCTAGCAAATACAAGGCCTAACATTTCCCAGGCCCTACCTTTAATATTTTCCCAGAGCCTACTAAGCCTTTCTTTCTAGCTCCCCGAATTTTCTGTGATTTTAAAATCTTTTACTATCACTAAAACTGTCCATATGTATTTGAAAAAAAAGTCATATAAATAAAATATACTAGAGAAGCAACCTGGAGTGTGAGTTTGTAAGGATATCTATAATACAAAAACTAACTCTTACTTTTTTTCTTCTTTTTTTTTTCTTTTTTTCATAATAGGAACTGGGAGCTGTGTCCTTGGATGGGTATTTTCATCTTTGGAAAGCAGAGCACGCACTATCAAAGGTGCTTTTCTGTTGGTGTAAAACTTAAAACATTGCTTTGCATTGAAGGCTATTCACTATTCTTAATTTCCTATAAATGCTTGATGAAAGAGCAGCAGTGTTTGTAAAACACTGTCCTGGTTCTGGTCAAGACAGGGTTAATTTTTGCAGCAGCCAGGAGGGGCACAGCCTGGACCCTGGGGTTATTAACTACCACCTCACACCAAGTGTAGAGGGAATGGAAGGGGGTGGCATTTTTCCAGTTTTGCTGTGGTGTATGGTTGGGTGGTGCCAGGTTCTACAGAGTGAGCAATCACTTGTGAATCATTTGCTTGTGTTGTACACACTGCTATCAGTATTGTTCTTATTTGTTTTTTTTTTTTGTTGCTGTTTTTAGTAAATTGTTCTTATCTCAACCTGCGATCTTTACCTTTTTTTTGCCTCAAATTCTCCTCCCCATCCCACCACAGGGGGAAGTGAATGAGTAGTGCGTGGTCTGGGGTGATTCAATGGGAACACTAAATTGGGAAATACCATTTCTAAACTATGATAGTCAATTTGGCACCCAATGTGAGGCATGAAGCACTGAGATAACAACACATCTGACCAGAGCAGGTTGGAAACAAATTCAATCTAAGCATTTGTATTAGGTACAGAGCCACTGGTCACAACTTTTGCTTGGTCTGTTCACATTATGATACCTAACCCTGCATATGTTCCCTCATGTACTCCTCATGGTGCTCTTTTTCAGAGCAGGGAGAGGGATCAGAATTGCTTTATTGCTGTACTGTGGGCTATCAGTTTATGACATGATAACATCAAGGGCAATGAGGGTCATTTAGGATGTGTCTTAAGTGCTGCTCTCCTGCATTTGCCTTGGGTGCTACCTCTGGGATTTCATTAATAATTGTACTGTCTGTAGGGAGAACAGGGGAGGATGATTTGCCCCAGCTTTTCACACCCTTTTTCCTCCTTCAGGTTTGTTACAACAGCTTGTGAGAATTTTGAATTTCCTTTGGATGTTAAGGAAGGTGCATGTTCTTGTTGCTGTCTACTCAGTACATGTTTAGAATTATGAAAGAGACTTCTTGTATGGTCATTCAGAGATCTACCCGGAGGGTGGACAGTCATGAGTGGCATGGAATGTGGGAGAAAATGGGACGGTTTCGGAGGACTTCTGTTCTCCAATGGTTTGGAAGTTCACCCCTTAACAGGACCCTGATAAAGTGGCAGAATATCTGAAAGGAAAATGCTGTGGTGATTCCAGAGAGGCACAAAGTAATGAAATGTGCTGGGCCCTGGCTACTGTTTACCAGATACCACTCATCACTAGACAGCACCCTCAGGGGGAGGAGGAGGAGAAAAGCAGAGCAACTGCCACTGTGGCCACTCAAACTGCAACTGAACCAGAGGAACAACACATGCCAGTAGCAGTCATACCTATACAGAAAAAGAAATGCAAGACCAAATCAGTTTGCATAGTGAAGGATGAAGAGGAAGTAGGGCCCTCAGAACAGGAGGAAGAAGCAGGGACAGAGGTAATCACCCAATCCCTATCCTCAGGTGAGCTGCACGATATATGAAAATATTTCAGCCACCAGTAGGGTGAGCCCCTGGTGACCCGGCTGCTCTGATGCTGGGGTAGCACAACCCACAGTTGGAAATTAGAGGATAGTGAAGCCAAGCAACTGGGATCCCTTTCCAGGGATGCAGGCATTGACAACAGCATTGGAAAAAGGACAGAAATCCTCAGCCTCTGGAGGTGACTCCTGTCAAGTGTGAGGGAAAGATATCTTTTCAAGGAGGATCTGTCAGTGCACCAAGACAAGTGGAACACCATGGAGCAAGGTATTCAGTACCTGAGAGAATTAGCTGTGCTGGAGGTACTCTATAGAGATTCAAATAACAAGCAGTCCCCTGTAGATCCAGATGAAGTTTAGGGCACACAACCCATGTGACACAAGTTCATATGGGAGCATGCCATTGTCATATGCCAACTCATTGGCAGTGATGTCATGGAGAGAACAAGAACAAACAGTGGATAATTTGGTTGCCCAACTCTGGCAATATGAGGAAAGTCTCTCTTCCTCCCTTTGGGCCTGCATCTCAGCTGTCCAAGGACTTCCAGCAATTTAAAGAGAAAATGTCCTGTGCCCTGCCAATACAGGCCAGAGTCTCTGCTATTAAGAGCAAGCATGCCCCTTCTCAAGAGAGAGGGAATACACCACAAGGTAGGTGACCTGTGGTTTTACCTGCATGACCACAGAGAGGACATGAAGAAGTGGGATGGAAAACCCACCTCTGCCCTGTGAAGGTCCGCCCGAAATTAACGGGTGACGAATGATTTTTGGGTGCAAAAATAACCAACATAGGCACAGGGGTTTTGCAGTAACAAATCAACAAGATGCAATTTTATTGATGATAACCACAGCTAAATATGCTTTTGGTTAGGGGATCCGGGGAAGAGAAGGGTAGGATAAGGGAAAAAGGGAGGAAAGAAAGTTAGGGAAGGGGTATAGCTACCAAAACGTGATGTCTTCGGGGTCCCGGTGCCGAAACTCGCTGGTGCACGCTTTGGGGAGATCTCAGAGAGGCAGTCGAACCCGAACCCCAAGATATACTGTTCTTGGTTGGGGGAAGGGTAGCCGAAATTAGGTTTGCATGGAGGGGAGAAGAATAGGAACAGGAGGAGGGGGAGAGGCTGTTCCATTGTTTTCATGGTGAATGCTCACAGGTACGTTTACTCTGGGCAGGTTTTCCCCCTTCCCTGAGTTGGGAGGGGGTACAGTCCCAGTCTCTGGAAGGAGGTTGCCAGGGGGGTGCCATGGGGGTGCCAGTAGGGTGCCAGAGGGGTTCTTGGTTCTTTGATGAGGGGATTCGCATCTCTGTTGGTCCGTCACGGTGGTTGAAGACAGGCAAGAGGGGTCTTCTCTTGGAGGGGGGGGGAGCCACCCCAGAGCTCAGTCCAGCCAGGCCTGAAGTTTGGAAGAAAGTCCAGTTCCATTGTTCAGAATAGGGCAGCATGCCCCCTTCGAGTACAGCATAGCATGTTCTGCAAACACCACCTGTGAACACACTAAATAAGCATGAGACTTTCTTTCCCAACTGGCTCAACAGTTTTTAACCCTTCGGTGGTCGTTTTCTCATGACAATTGTGAGGCAAAAAATTAAGGATTTTCGGATGGACTTCCACAGCCCTAGGAGCTATGGGTACGTGAGTTGAGAGGAAGAACAACCACCATGGGTAATTCTTCAAGGAAAATTCTGCTTCAGTTTCCAGTGAGCAGGTCCTCCCTCAGACAGAAGGGAAGATGCTGATGTTACTTCCAAACCTCTTGAAGGGACCTGTGGTTGATCATATTTATAAGAAGTGAGCAATGAGTACCATGACCAGAACTAGAGGGGCCCTGCCTCCAGCCCATTGGAGGAAAGGGATAATCAGATCTACTGGACTATTTGGATATAATGGCCTGACCCATCAGACCCACAGGAGTACAATGCTTTAATTTACACTGGTACGCAATGTACCCTGATGGCATTGAGATATGTAGGGTCAGAATCTATCTCTATTTCTGGGGTGACAGGGAGATCCCAACACCTGACTATACTGGAAACTGAACTGAGCCTGGGTGGGAATGAATGGCAAAAACACCCCATTGTGACTGGCCCAGCGGTCCCATGTATCCTTGACATAGATTACCTCAGGAGAGGGTATTTCAAGGACCCAAAAGGACCTTGCTGGGTTTTTGGGATAGCTGCTGTGAAGACAGAGGAAATTAGGCAGCTGAATACCTTGCTTGGTCTCTCAGAGGATCCTTCTGCTATGGGACTGCTGAGGGTCAAAGAACAGGGTATTGATCACTATCACAACAGTGCACTGTCGACAATACTGCACCAACCAGGATTCTGTGACCCTCATCCACAAGATGATTTGTGAACTGGAGCACCAGGGAGTGGTCAGCAAGACCCACTTACCCTTTAATAGCCTCATGTGTCCAGTACATAAGTCCAATGGAGAGTGGAGACTGACAGTGGGTAATCATGGCCTGAACGATGTCACACTATCACTGAGTGCTTCTGTGCGAGGCATGCTGGAACTTCAGTATGAACTGGAATCCAAGGCAGCAAAGTAGTGCCGCCATCAATATTGCCAATGTGTTTTTTCTACATTCCTTTCGCAGCAGAGTGCAGGCCGCAATTTGCTTTTACCTGAAGGGGCATCCAGTACACGTGGAACCACCTACTCCAGGGGTGGAAGCACAGCCCCACTATTTGCCTGGACTGATCCAGACTGCATTGGAAAAGGGTCAGACTCCAGAACACTTGCAATACGTTGATGACATCATCATATGGGGCAACACAGCAGAGGAAGTTTTTGAGAAAGGGGAGAAGATAATCTGGATTCTCATGAAAGCACGTTTTGTCATAAAGCAAAGTAAGGTCAAGAGACTTGCCCAGAAAATTAAGCTTTTAGGAGTAAAATGGCAAGATGGACAATATCAGATTCCAATAGATATGATAAGCAAAATAGCAGCTATGTCCTCACCAACCAGCAAAAAGGAAACAAGCTTTCCTAGCACTGTGGGTTTTTGGAGAATGCATATTCCAGATTACAGTCAGATTGATTGTAAACCTTCTCTATTGCATGACCTGGAAGAAGAATGATTTCAAGTGGGGTCCTGAACAAGAACAAGCTTTTGAACAAATTAAACCAGGAGAGTGTTCATTCAGTAGCCCTTGGGCCAGTCAGGACAGGACAAGATGTGAAAAATGTACTCTATACCACAACTGGGGAGAATCATCCTTCCTGGAGCCTCTGGCAAAAAGTACCCAGAAAGACTCGAGGACAATCCCTGGGGGATACAAAGGATCCAAGGTCTGTTACACCCCAACTGAAAAAGAGATACTGGCAGCTTATGAATGGGTTTGAGCTGCTTCAGAAGTGATTGACACTGAAGCACAGCTCCTCCTGGCACCCTGACTGCCAGTGCTGGCCTGGATGTTCAAAGGAAAAGTCCCTTCCGCACATCATGCCACTGATGCCATGTGGAGCTAGTAGATTGCTCTGATCACACAATGAACTCAAATAGAAAACTGCAATCATCCAGCAATCTTGAAAGTCATTACAAACTCGCCTGAAGGCAAAAATTTCAGAGAAGAAGGTGGCATGCTGAAGAGGCCCCACCATATAATCAGATATCAGAAAATGAAAAGCAATGTGCTGTCTTTACTGATGCTTTCTGCCATATTGTAGGGATACATCAAACATGGAAAGCAGCCATATGGAGCCGTACATGGCGAGTTGCAGAAGCTACCAAGCAACAAGTTGGATCAAGTCAGGTTGCAGAGCTGAAAGTCATCCAGCTGGCTTTAGGTATCACTGAATGAGAGAAGTGGCCAACACTCTACCTCTACACTGACTCGTGGATGGTAGAAAATACTCTGTGGGGGTGGCTGGACCAATGGAGAAAGACCAATTGGCAGCATAAAGGGAAACTTATCTGGTCTGCTGAATTGTAGCAAGACATCACTGTTCAGGTAGAAGTTGGCTTTTCAAACATTGGTATACACATTTAGTGAAGTCCACCTGGTTAGTTAACTAGAGCCTCTAACAATCAAGCTGGCTCTGCCCTATCAAAACCTTCATATACCATAGAAGGGGGTAAAGTCCCTGTGGTGCATATGAGAAATGTGTTGGGGAAGACAGTTTGGATCAGTCCTGCCTCAAGGAAAGGCAAATCCATCTGTGGGATTGTTTTTGCTCAAGGACCTGGATGCATTTGGCACGTAATGCAAAGAGATGGGGGAATGCAATGTGTACCTCAAGGAGATTTGATTTTTGGGTGAGAACAGCCTGCAATGTTGAATTGTTTAATATTGGTTGCTGAATGCCACTGCCACTGTGTGCCATAACTACCATGGACAATGAGGATCGATTGCTCCAAATACACCAGTCATGAGCTCCTGATGCAGCAAACAGCCAACAGCACACCAGTCCTCCTGTCTTGGAAGACATTTTGAATGGACAGCCATTGACTAAGGGAATGGTACTCATGCTTGTGTGTTACAGGGCTTGCAAGGGTTTTTCAGGGTGAAGAGAGAGATGAGAATGTTGACCTCATGTTCAGAAGGCTTGATTTATTAGGTTATGATATATATTACATTATAACTATACTAAAAAGAAAAAGAGAGAAAGTTCTCAGAATGCTAGCTAAGCTAAGAATAGAAAAGGAATGAATAAACAAAGGTCTGTGTCTCAGCACAGAGTGAGACCCAGCTCTGCTGTGAGTGGTCAGTAAATCCAAACATTCACCCAAGACCAATCACGCATCCACCTGTTGCATTCCACAGCAGCAGATAACCATTGTTTACATTTTGTTGCTGAGGCCACAGCTTCTCAGAAAGGGGAAAAATCCTAAAGAAAGGATTTTTCACAAAAGATGTCTGTGACACTTGTGTGTGTGTATATATCTATAAGATGTAGGATCTGGGTGTGATTTAGATGGTATAGAATAAGGGTTGGATGAAGTCCTGGTTCTGTCCAGGACAGGGTTAATTTTTGCAGCAGTTGGGAGGGGCACAGTCCAGACACTGAGATTATTTAATACCACCTCATGTCATGGGCAGAGGGGACAGCGGAGGGTGGCATTTTTTTGGTTTTTCTGGGGTGTATGGTCAGGTTGTGCTGGATTCCGTGTAGTGAGCAACCGCGTGTGAATCGTTCACCTGTCTTGTACACTCTGCTTTTAGTATTGCTGTTGTTACTGTTCATTTTCTTATTTCATTGCTGTTTCTAGTAAATTGTTCTTATCACATCCCATGACCTTTACCTTTTTTTGCCTCCAATTCTCCTCTTCAGCCCACTGCAGGGGGAGGTGGGGGGGAAGTGTGTAAGCGGTGTGTGGTCTGGGGTGATTCAGTGGGAACACTAAATTGGGGAATACCATTCCTAAACCATGACAAACACATAAATCTTTAAGTAAAATGCAATGTCCTAAATATTAGAACTTGGGGAAAGAAACTTCCCACTCACCTCATTTTTAAGGGTGAGAAGTGCTCTTAACTTTCTGCCAGTTCTGGGTGAGCTGAAGTGAGCTGTTCCATAGAGAGTATAATTGATACTTAATTAGTAGCCTTCATAAAGGAAGTTGCACTTATTTAAGTGTAATTATAGATCAAACCCACAAATATCTATACTACTGTATGAAGTAAACTTTTTCAGCTGAGATCATGTCTCTGTACACCTGCTGAAGAAATACCAGCTTAGAAAGATGTAAAACAATATGCCAAAATGTCCATTGTTCTTTGCATAATACATGGTTCAGCCTTTATCATCTCAGTTTTGTTCAGATAAGGCATCTAATCTTCAGGGGTTGTTTTTTCTCTGAGTCAGGTTGCTTTTCTCTTAAACTTCTATAGTTGTGCTGAACTTATTTTTAGCTGCATTTTGGGTTTTTTCACTTCAACTCCCTTGAACATAGTGTACAGAATTACAGAATTGTTTTATTAGTGCTTTTTTTTTTTCTCTTATCATAATGTGTTGATTTGTCTTTCCTTTGTTTCTAGTTACTTTCCACAAAGTTGCCATACTGCAGGGAGAATGTGTGTTTGGCTTATGGTCCGGAGTGGTCAGTGTATGCAGTAGGATCACAGGCACATGTCTCCTTTTTGGATCCAAGGCAGCCTTCTCACAATGTAAAATCCGTCTGTTCCAAAGAACGAGGCAGTGGTAAGAAACTTGTCAAAGGGTGCTTCAAATGGTTTGCTTGCAGAAGTAGCCTTTAAGACTGCAGTAAGATAAGCTTCCAATAAATATGAAGGCTTTTTCATGTGATAGACTAAATTATTAATACCATATATAGGTTTTGTTTTTATGACATTATTCCTTGAGCAACCAACAAACCAAATGTAAAATCAACTCTGAAATCTAATGAAGGACAACATCAGTGTTTTTATGATCAACTAAATTGCACGCCATCTAAATATTACTGAACTTCTAAAAGTATGCATTTTACTTATTACTGAACTTCACTGTGCATTTTACTTCTGCTTATTTTTTACTGCGTCTTATTCTGTTTTACTTAATTTCAAAGCAAATCCAGTCTTTGCACCACCTTATACTGTCTATTCTCACATTTTTCTCTGGGGACAGACAAAAACCCATGTTGTCTGCTCTGTCCTATCATATTGGGAGTCAGTGCTGTGAGTGAATGCTTGCTTTGTCATTTTAAAGTCATGAGTAAGGCACTTAATTGTCAGTGTGTGTTTATTTGCTTTAAATATACAAAAGCTTACTCTTAAAAAAAAAAAAGTTTGCAGATTTTAGTGCTGTTTTCCTTTTCTGATGTGAATGTAGCATGTCCAATTGAACCTTACACCTGGGTCAAGCCTGGAGGTTTGTAGGGTACATGGCCACATATGCTTCTTCCCATACCCTTTATTTTCAAGCATGAGAAGGCACTGTGTTGTGATGCCCATTTGAAACCATATTAATCCCAGAGTAATAAGTTGCTAGTCCTTATTTAACCTAACTCTAGGCATTCATCTCTTCATTGGGCAAGTTTATTTTAAAAAATGCATGTAGGCAAGGATTAGGAAAGTTTTATTTATGTAGTTACTGGACTTTGAACAGTGCTGTCTAGATAAATGTCAGGATCTGCTTCTTTTAGATACAGAAGTTTCTATAATATGAGAAAAGGTCATTTACCAGCTCATGTTTGTCACTTGAACATCTTGCCAGCAACACTCCTTTTGGAACTCTAGTTTGGGAACCCTTCATCACTCCTCTATCATCTAACAAAAATTCTACAATACCACTGATTTCCACGCCCATAAAGAAACCCAAAGTCCACAATCTTCTGTGGGCAAAACACAAGGGTTGGAATCTCTGTGCAAGCCACATCTGTGTGACTTGTTCTCTGCTTGTGGAGTGGTCATAGTTGCCTTGCACTTGATAGTTTCACATTCTTCACTGAAATCCACCTGGACTCTGCACCTGTTAAAACACAAGCAAACACGTGTCCCTGCAGGGACTGGAGGATTTTCTCAAAATCCTGGAAATGCAGAACAGGCCATGCTATGAGAAATAAAGTATTGATCAGTTCTGTTTTGCAAAATTGCATAGAGACATGTAAGATAATGACATAAGTTGCTATTACTAACACTCTTTGGTTATGAGCATGAGGAAACAGAGCAAAACAATGCATGTAGTAAAGAAGACACTAACAGTAATTAGGAATCAATCAGATAATGCACATAATCAATAACACATGTGAAATGATATAATTACTAAGCACTGCAACACTGAACTGTCATCCCAGAGTCTGCAGCAGCTGACAAACCTCAGATCAGTAGAGAATTGGAACATCATGTCCAGATAATGATTCTCCAAGCTCACTTTAAAAGTAGGTTCAGCTGTCATATAGAGGGTCAAATTTCCAAGCCAAAACGACTTGAATACTTTTTTATGCAGAAAACATCTGAGTTTATTGTCAATCATCCCATCCGAGTAGAGCGAGAGCTTGGCCAGAGCCCGAACTCTAATTGGTGAGTGTCACTTAAAACATTTTAAAACAAGGCTCTTAAAAATAGCAGTTATGAGTAAAAAAACCTTAGGGTTAAAAACCAATCAAACCATCAAGTAATTGAATCCCTCCCAAGTTTCCTTCAGGACAGAGGTTCTTCGAACACAGCAAACCTATTCTTCAAAGATTTGAAAGTGGTCACAGGCAGGATTATGAGCCTGGATCTGGACACTGAGAGTGTGAAGGTGGAGGAAGTGCAGATGAATGAGAGACTGATTACCTAGTACGAAACCAAAACCCAAAGAAAGAAATTAATGTTACAGCTGGACTCTCTGCTGGAGTACTTCTGTAATAATAACTGAAGAAAGCCATGAGACTAGCAGTCTGGATAAAGAAAATGTATAAGCTGTTAGAAAACAAAAAGCAGGATCCTGAAGAGACATGTGTCTTGTAGGTGATCATACAAAGAGATGGTAAAACATATGAAAGCCGGCTGTAAATACCACAACAATACCCTAATAATAATTCTTATTACAAAAATCAGTAAATTCATATTACAAAATCAATATATTAGCAGCAAATGTTCAAAGGGGTTAAGACAACCCTTTTTGAAGAGTTCATGTAATATTAACAACAATCACTATTTATCAGTATTACCTATAGAAAACAGAAATAACAGAAGTTACAAGTTCACTACCAGCAATCCCTAAACATCAAATCATTGGGGAATCAGCTGATGACCCCGCAGATAGGATGTGATTGAAGTTTCCCAAATGTTCTGTCTTCAGAGAAATTTTGGGTAGTTGAATCATTACTAATACTTGTATCTTTACACAGTGGTTTCACTTGCTGGGAAACACTTTTCACGGTAAAATATGTCCATCTATGTCATATTTGGAATACCACTGATTTGCATAGTGTCTCCCTTTTCTGCATCTTGGGCAATGATTCAGTGCTGTCGCATTTCCTACAGACTGGGCAATATTTTGTTATATGTCCAAATTTCCCACTCTCGAAACATGGCCTTTTGGTGAGTTCTGCTGCTATTATTTCTGTGGAATTATCTTGTTGAGGAGTTACATTGAGAGCTGCGAGGGTTCTTGAAAGTCTTTCATCCTGTGCTTGAAGGAGTTTCCCGACCTGTTCTCCCTAAATACCTGCTTGGATTGCTGCGATGTACTGAGGTGTACCTTACTGCATGCCTCTATCATTTCAGTCATGGTTAGTTGACCAGGCATGGCACTAATTATACGTTTGCATTCTGCATTGGCATTTGCGAAAGCGAGGCTTCGAAGTAGATGTGGCTTCGCCGCTTCATCACTTACTTGTCTGTCCATTGCTTGCATGAGATGATACATGAATGAAGTGAAGGGCTCAGAAAGACCTTGCTTTATTTCTGTGTAAATGCCTTCTGGAGTTCTAACTGGTTGAATTTGCAAAATTGCCTTTCGTGCCGCCTCTCTAATGTCCGCAATCGCATCTTGAGGCAACACGACTGACTGACCTTCATGTTTGTCATGGGATTCATCTCTTGCTAATTGAGCCAGTGTGAGAGCTGCATGTGGTCCTCCCGCATAATTATTTCTCAGTTGAAGGAGAGCCCTCTGCCATCTTGCATCCCACAGCAGGAGTTGTGAATCTGTAAAAATTGTCGAGGCAATGCACCTACAATCAAAAAGTATCAAGTCAAAAGCTGTTTGAAGTATGGGGATCCCAAACCATTATTTTTCACTGCTTCCATCAAATCTTTGACAACATCATGATCCAGAGGTTCCCATCTAGGATTTGCATTTCGTCTCGCGTATCTCACTGGCAATGTGATGCTATCTGTGTCTGCTATATCAAAGTCTCTTTCTTTCAGTGCTTTCTTCCTGATGTCTGCCCAGTTTGTTGAACTGGACGTATTTCTTGAGACATTTCTGTTAAATGGAACCATATCCATGCCCGTATTCTGTGGATTTGTAATCTGCCAGGATGTACCTTCTGGCCTGAAGGTTGCATGCATTCCATGCATCCCTCACCCTCCTGTTTGAGGCATGGGGAGGGACATTTGTGGTGGTGCACACAGGGGAAAAGAGGGTGCAATGGCTGAACCTGCCATTGGTGGCATTGCAGATGGTACCGATATAGATATGTAGCGAGTATTTACAAAGGATGCAGAAAGGGTGTTGCCATCTTGCCCTGGAAAGGAGGTTTGAGGAAAGTGTGCACCATGTTGTGGTAGGAATTCCTGAGCACATTCCCTGACCTGGAGGAAGAGCTGCCATATGAAGTCTTTTGAAAATGGGAAAAGGTGAGGGCGAGTCATGGAGCTGGACTGTTGCCCTGGAAACCAAGCTGTTGGGGCAGGCATGTGAAGTACTGGAGTGCTGCCTGTTGTGGTCCAAAAGTCAGATGGGGCCTGTGATGGTACAGGAATGCCTCGTGAGGCTGTGATGGTTATATTTTCGTTGCTGATATCTTGAGCTGGTGGGTTTTGTGCTCCTAAATCACTCATGGCTTGAGCTCTGTTCTCCTGACCAGTCTTTGGAACGTATGCTGCAGCTGTTGTTTCTTGTCCCGACACTTCCCATTTACCTGGGAATATATTCATCATATTCTGTTCACCTGAGAAGGGAATTGGAAAATGTACTTAAAGGGGCTTGGCCTAACTGTGTTTCAAGCAGAGGTTCTGAGACTATGATATTTAGTCTGTAGTGTGGTTGAACTTGCTGCAGTGGTACTGTTGTTCTACTTGGTGGCACTGTTGCTGCATAGTTTGGTTGCGAGGATCCCGATCTGGGTCCAGGCTCCGCTCCCTGGATTGCAGAGGGACTGGTTGTTGCAGCTGCATTCGCCGCCGGTGCCGGTGCTGCTGAGCCGTGCCAGGGCTGTGTTCGGGCTGCAGCAGGCAGTCCCGAATCTGCAGTGAGCAGTGACGAGTCCAGGGGCACAGCCATAGCTGTAGGTTCTGGCAGCCCCCACAGCGCAGTTGCCGCTTGGACGAAGGAAGGAGAGGCCCCGGGCACACTCAGAGGCTGCGCAGTCTGGCGGGAAGGGGGGGCGAGGGGGGGATGACATCGGACCCACTCGATCCTGCCCATTGTGCCGTGGGTTGGGGCTCAGAAGCGAATGGGGATGGAACTAAGATGATGTCATCGGGCTCCGAGTCCGCCCCTGCTGAATGGGGGAACTGGAAAGACGCCTCTGACGTCATTTTCAGGGCATGGGAGGGGGCAGGAGCTGTGGGTGGACCACGAAGTGGCAGGGGCGTTGCCAGAGAAGCTCCGGAGGCAGGCTTAGCTGCCTGGAACGTCCCCCAAGGTGGGGAGGGGGGTGGAGAAACGTGTGTTCTGGATCCTGCTGCTCCGAGACATGCGCAGTTGTAAATGATTCGAAAAATGCCATATCTGCCTGATCCGATGGTCCCAAGAGCAATTTGAGTTTTGAACGGCCCCGAGGTCCCTCCTGAAATAAACAGGGCAGAAGACTTTTTCTCCTTTCTAAAGCCTTTATTAAAAGTGATCAGCTCAGGATTGGGCAGCTCGGCAGAGCTGCAGTCCCCATCGTGTCTCCCAGGGCGACTCAGAGGAGGAGGACATGCACAGCTCTGTCCACTAGGGGCAGAGCTCGGGGATCCGGTCCTCGTGGGAGCCTTTAGGGCGTGGTGTCCCCCCGTCAGATGTTGTCCCTCCTGGCCCAGTCGGCTCGGTCTCACCGCCGGGGACGACTCCTATGGTCAGGGCGAGAGGGACTCCGCATCTCTGCAGGCTCAGCACTCAGCTCCTCACGTCCAGACATCACTTTAGTCTCTCAACTCTTATTTGGCTCGTTGCTTTTGGGGTTTTCTCTGTGCGTTTGGAGTCGGGGTCCCAAAAAGCATGCTGGTCTTGGAGTCACTTTGCATAACTCCCCCCCATCCTCTCAGGTGTCTTCACTATGCTGGGAAAAGTACACCTTAGCCTCAGGGAAGGGCCATTACCTCGCCCTAGCCAGGGCTTTTACTAATACAAAAACAACTATTAACTACAACGACCCGTGATTACCATCACAAAACACGCAGAACCTTGGCAGGGACAGTGATCTGGCTGCCTTTTTGTAACTTTTTCTCACAAAAAAATATTAACTGAATTTTTGTTCATAACAATTCTGTGTTGGCTCGTTGCTTTTTGGGGTCTTTTGGTAAGTTTGGTGGGGTGGCTTTCCCATGGCATGCTGGTTCCGAGGTTATTTTGCATGCCCTCTGATGTCTCTCCCTCATGTCCCCTCCTTTCACTGTCCAAGAAGGGCTATCAACCTGGCTTTTAGGCAGGACAGTACTGATACAAAAGGAGTAGTTAACGAAAACAACTGGTGATTACAATAATTAACAGGTAGAACTCCACCTTATCCATCGGGACTACTCGGGTGCCTGCATTCACAGGGATAACGCATAACGATAACGCATAACGCCTTCCTCTTGTGATTCAGGGTGGACAGTTTCGCCCGGGACTAGGGCGGGGGGGAGGGGGGGGGGGGGGGGGGGAGGAGGAGGGGGGGGGCTGTGGAGGCTCCTGGAGAGTCTTTGCGGCTTCGGAGGAAGGGGCTGCGGACCCTGGCACTCCCGCCTGCAAGGGAACACCCTGCAGCCCCTGGGGTGTTTGCAAAGTACCTTTTGCAAGAGGTTTTTGGCATTTTGCCTCATGAATTACCTCATAAACAACTCTGCAGATTGACAGATGAAATAAACAGGGCCAGGAGACTTCTTCTCCTTTTTAATGCCTTTATTAAAAGTGATCAGCTCAGGATTGGGCGGCTCGGCAGGGCTGCAGTCCCCGTCGCGTCTCCCAGGGCAACTCAGAGGAGGAGGATATGTGCAGCTCCGTCCACTAGGGGCAGAGCCGGGGATCCAGTCCTCGTGGGAGCTTTTAGGGCATGATGCCCCCGTCAGATCTTACTTTGTCAGTGCGGTCCCCCTCAGTCTCGGCGCTGGGGACGACTCCCATGGTCAGGGCGAAAGGGACTCCGCATCTCTGCAGGCTCAGCACTTGGCTCCTCATGTCCAGACATCACTTTAGTCTCTCAATTCTTATTTGGCTCGTTGTTTATGGGGTTTTCTAGTTGCATTTCGAGTCGTGGTCCCACAAAGCATTCTGGACTTCGGAGTCACTTTGCATAACCCCCCCCCACCCTCTCAGGTGTCTTCCCTATGCTGTAAGAGCGCACTGCCTCGGGGAAGGGCCATTCACCCCACCCAGCCAGGCCTTTTACTAATACAAAAGAGGAGATAAGTCTCAACGACCCGGTATTACAATAACAAAGCACTAAGAACCCTGGCAGAGACAGATCTGGCTGCGTCCCTGTAACTCTTTCTCACAAAAAAAATATTAACCGAATTTTTGTTCATAACAGTCCCCCCTCTTTTTCTTTGATCGAGCTTAAATTCTTAAGCTTGCATCAACTCACAATTTTTTGTTTTGAATCTACTATAAATCTCTTGTGCACTTTGGTAATCATGGTTACTTAACCTTGTTACTTTTCTTGTTTTTTTCAGGTTGGTTTGTACAGCCAATACTGTTTTACTAAAACAGATAAATAAGCATAGTAAAAAGAGCAATCCTCCAAGTGTACACACACTGAGAAAAACTACCTTTTCCCATACATTTCTTCTGAAAATTTCCAAGTTCTCCCATCCACTGGGATCAAGTGTAGGAGTTTGATCTTGATTATTTGCACATGCTAATATTTTTATTTCGTTTGAAATGTCCCTAATAATTGAATTCTTTATTTTTAATACTGCCTGGAGCCCGATGACTTTGTTCAACACAGATATTGGGATCCGAACTTGGCTTTTACAATTTTGGATTTTCTCAATTTCTATTTCACTTTCCCGGTTTTGTTTAATTTCTCCCAAATCATTATATATAGGAACTCCCAAACTTGATCCAGTTTCTTTGGGTAATAAGAAAATTGGTTTTATCACCCTAGCAATGCAGTTGCCAGATGAGATCAAACTTAGGGGTTTAGAGCTCCCCTGAAATGTGTTCCAAAAGGGGTTTATCTCTTTTCCAGTACACGCATATAAATACTTGTAACAAACAATTTTTCTTACCATTTTCACCATTTCTTTGCTTTTTACTAGATCTGCTGAGCTTGTTTCAGCAGCATCACATTCAAAGCACAACCAGGTTTCTCCTATAGGGCACTCTCCTAGGAGTGGCTGCCTAAAAGTGGCAGTATTCTCGGCTATCCAATACACTCACTTATTTTTCTGATAAAGGACCAAGTGGGAGAGGTTAACACAGTCAGGGTTAGAACTGATGTGGACTCTAGACAAGGAGCTCACTTCCTCTTCATAGCGGGGTTGGTAGCATTCATTGCACAGCTCAGCTGGGCTTCCTAGAGCACCACCAGCAATTAGAGCTATCAGTACTACCCTTCCCAAGAGTCCGGTATGGGTCATCTTGCACAGCCTGCCCACCCGGCCTTGCCCCTTGGGGAATTTTTTCTGAGGAGAAGCTTCCAAGCTCTTTAGAGTCCCTTCTACCCGCTTCTCTGGTTAAGCCTCTCTTGGTCTGTTCCCTACAAATTTTAGTTTCCCCCAGGGGAGTGTTCTGTAGAGGATTAACCTGGAGTCTTTAGAAATATATTGGGGAACTTAAACTAGAATTACTTATTTACAGCCTTAAACTTTTTACCAACATAATTTACACAAAACAGTTTTGAAACATTTTAAGCAATATTAGAACTCTGATACCAATTTTTCCTATACAGTTCAGTCTTTTTGACTCTTCCTCCTGAGAGTCAACTTTAAATCCCAGTATACTCAGGTGAATTAACTTGTGATGTGGATGAATCCTTATCCAGTGCCCGAAGGTGAGTGGTGTGGACTCTGGCCCAATGCCAGAGGGAAAAACTGGAAGTCTGGCCCAATGCCAGAAGGAGAAAGGGGTGGAGTCCGGTCCAATGCCAGAATGCCAGAGGAAAAAACTGGGAGTCTGGCCCAATGCCAGAAGGAGAAAGGGGTGGAGTCCGGTCCAATGCCAGAATGCCAGAGGGGAAAAACTGGGAGTCTGGCCCAATGCCAGAAGAAGAAACTGGGAGTCTGGCCCAATGCCAGAAGGAAAAATTTGGTGTTGAATCCTGGTCCAATGCCAGGGGTGAGAGTGATGTGAGTCCAACCGTCTTATTAATGAAGAATACCTGAAACGGGCTTTCAAACACAGGCATTAATGGTCTGCTGTTAATGATTTTATCAAAACTCAGTTTCTCTGTTTAATATTATCAGTAATTTCTCTTTTTCCATAGTTTGTATGTTTCTCTCATCAACTTCTACATACTCTGTATTTTGCAAGGAGTTGTATTTCTCAGCTAACTTAACTCCCAAAGTACTTTTACTCTCCTATTTTTCTGTGTATTTAATTCACTGGTTTTCTGTTTTATTTTTCAAGATCTTATTTATTTATCTCTTGCTTCTGTTTCTTACTTTCACTTACAGCTTAAATACTTCTTTCAACCCCTTACACTTTATCTCTTTTTTTTTTTTTTTCCTTACACCATTTTTCTACACAATACACTTCCCTCTAAGGAGATGTGGTAAAACTTGTAATGCATAATCTACATTACTTCTATTCTAATTTGTCTATATTCACTCCCTCATTTCTCATTCACTTTTACACATTCCTCCACACCTTTAAGACACAAAATTATTGCTAGAAAATCACGGGTCCCTATAGCCCCCCCTCACCTTGGGGTTGGCCCACAGGTCTCAGTATCTCTGAGCCTCTTGGAAGGGCCCAGACTCTGGTTGCCTCTGGTGCACGTTCACCTGTGAGGCTGCCTGCGTGTCACTCACGCTCTTACAGCTACAGCTCCCTCACACATCTGGGCAGCACTATTCTGGTTTTGCAGGTCACACACACACACTTCCACTGCCCCCTTCCCACCTGCCCGGGAAGTTGAGGCTGACTTTGTGACTCACTCTCACACACACAATAAGACAACAATAAGGTACCTTTTACTTTCACACCACTTATTATAAGTTAAGTCTTACTGGCCAGTTTTGGTGGTATTGGATATCCTTTCTACCTAGCTGGATTTTTGTCTAACTTCAGATGTTACTTTGTTGAGACAGGACTTATCTGCTCCTGTATCAACCAAAAATTCTAATTCTTCATTTAGGGGTCTCACTTCAAAGTTTACCAAGGGCTCGTCTAGATGTTGCATCGGATCCCCTAAAGTATAAAGCCCCTGACCCTTTACTTGTCACATCTAAGGATCTTCCCTAAATTATCTTGTTCCCTGGCTATTGCCACATCGCGACTGAGCTTTTTACAAAACCTCCTGGTGTGTCCTGGCTCTCCACAGTAATAGCAATGTCGTTCTCTCAAAGGGACTTGAGGTGTCTCTATCCCTTTTGCACCTGACAGTACAAGAGGCCTATCCTTGCCTCCTCCTGGTGGTGGACCCGCCCACCCTGCACTTTCTCTAGCTACAGCAACCATGATCTTAGCCTTGGCCTTTGCTTTTTCTTCCTTACTCCTTAAATACACTTTCAATGCCTCTCTTAATAACTCATTTATGTCCTTCTCTTGCCAGTCTTCCATCTTTTCCAGTTTCCTCCTTTTATCAGGCCAAGATTTGGTAACAAATTGGACTTTTAGTAGCATTTGACCTTCTAGGGTGTCTGGGTCTATTCTAGAGTACGACTGGAAGTTCCGCCTTAGGCAATTAAGCCAGGCAGCAGGAGCTTCATCTTTCTCCTGCGTGCCCTGAAATGCCAATTGGGTGTTAGTTCCTTTGGGAACTGACTCTTTGATCCCCCGTATTATCAAAGACCTATATTCCATCATGGCCTTCCTCCCCTCCTCCTGGTTAGGGTTCCAGCTGGGATCCGTTAGTGGCAATTTCTGTTCGCCTGATGGCACCTGGGGTCCTGGACTGTTCTCTTTCTCCCAAATTCTTATGCCAGCCACCCTAATCATCTGGACCTCTTCTGGAGAAAATAATATGCCCAGGATGGAATTCATCTACCCCCAAGTGTAGATATTTGGACCTAGAAATTGATCCACTTGGTTGGCTATGCCCACTGGGTCCTCAACTAAATGCCCCAACTCTTTCTTGAATCCTCTCACCTCAGAAGCAGTTAGGGGAGCATTCACAAAGCCAACACCTCCCACTACTCCTCCCACAGGAACCTCTCTGAGGGGAAAGAGTCTCTCTGCCTTGGAGGTCTTGGATCTGGTGCTACAGTACGGCCCATCTTCAGATGCCAAACTACTTTGAGGGATATCTGGGTTACCCTGAACTTTCTGCCCATCAGCAGGTATATTTGCTGATAGCTGTTTATCGGGCGAGGAGACATTTGTGCCCCAACTAGGAGGAGGTAAAGGGACAGCAATAGGAGGGGGAGAAGAGCCTGAGAGGATATTAAGTGCAGCTGGAGAAGGGGTGGAGAATGCAGCAGGTGGAGTAGGCACTTGTGGTGGTGCAGAAGGAACTGGAGGGGATACTGGGTTTATCATAGCGGAAGCTGAAGAGGTAGAAGGAGGAGTTTGAGCAGGTGGTAGTGAGATGGCAGCCGGGGGAAGAACCGGACCTGCCATTTGAGGTGCTTGAAGAAGAGGATTATAAGGTGGAGGGGCAGAAGGAGGCAAATAATCCAGGGGATCCCATCTTTTACTAGTCCTATCATCCCCTCCTTCATTCCCCTCTTTCTTCCTCTGTACCTTACAGATTCGCACCCCTTCATCCCCAACAGCGCTCTTTAACCAGCAGGCTACATACAATAATTGCTCAGGATCAGTATCCCCTCGAGCTGTCAGATAATTATTTAATAGCTGGCACATCCACTTATCCTTTGTCCCACACCAAGGCCATCCTCCTTGTAACTCTAATTCTGGCCACACTTCCATACAATAACGGATCATTTTCACTTTATCTAATCCCTCCGTGGCCTCTATGGAATCCCATTTTACTAACAGTTCTCCTAAGGGACTACTGGGATGTATATACCTCAGTCTCTTGCCGGTCTTTTTACTATTACACCCTCCCATTTTACAGGTCTTAACAGTAAAAAAAATCCCAAAGGTGCCTTTACTGACCGGTAATTTCAAATAGAACCTTCTTTGAGGAGCTTCAGCCTCCTCCACTGAAACTTCACATTTCTGCCTGATGCTCAGGACTTTATACTGAAACAACTGCCCAATCTCTTGATTGCCTAACTTTCCCCACATCAGGTCTTACATCTATCGGGACTTGAACACACGAAGCCTCGGCCTAAGAATCCGGGTCGTGCCTGACTCCCTCAGTCAGGAAAAACAACTGCCTGAATTTTAGTTTGCCTAACCCACCAATTTTTAGGCTTCACCGTATCAGGACTTAAAAGCAAACCACAGCCTCCTTTGCTGGGGTTTGTGCCTGGCTCCTGTGCCAGGACTTACTTTGCCTGCAGGGCTTGTGAGCTACCCGAATCCTTCTCAGGACTGACAAAATCTTACGTGGATCCTTCTCGAGACTTACAAATGCTACCCGAATCCTTCTCGGGACTGACAAATCTGCCTGACTTCCCTCTGTCAGGGCCTATTTTGGGTGCGTGCCACTCATACAAATATTCCCTCCGCACGCCCGGAGGGGGGGGCCCTTTATTCCCCCTTGGGAGACGACTCACTCACGCTAATTCCAAGCTCCGCCCCCTGTTCCCGGCCGGCTTTCTCGCGAAAGCATGGAACCGCGGTACTGAGAGGTCCACTATCACTTCGAAAGTCCGGCTGCCGGCCTTCGTCTCATTCACACACACATGCGCACGTCTCCCGCTCCCGCCACCGGCTTTCTCACCAATCCGGTGTTCCGGTGCTCCTCTGTGTCGCTGGTTCTGAGCCGATCTCTCTGGTCCTGGTAGCCAGCTGTCCTGGAGCTCCAAGATGGCCAGTCCTGAGTCCTCTCTCGACGTGGCTATTCCGGACGAGCGCCCCCAGCTGAAATAAACAGGGCCAGGAGACTTCTTCTCCTTTTTAATGCCTTTATTAAAAGTGATCAGATCAGGATTGGGCGGCTCGGCAGGGCTGCAGTCCCCGTCGCGTCTCCCAGGGCGACTCAGAGGAGGAGGATATGCGCAGCTCTGTCCACTAGGGGCAGAGCCGGGGATCCAGTCCTCGTGGGAGCCTCTAGGGCGTGATGTTCCCATCAGATGTTGTCCTCTCAGCCTCGGCGGTCACCTGGTCCTGGCGTTGGGACGACTCTCTGCTCAGGGCGAGAGGGACTCTGCATCTCCGCAGGCTCAGAAATCGGCTCCTCGTGTCCAGACACCACTTTAGTCTCTCAATTCTTATTTGGCTCGTTGTTTTTGGGGTTTTCTCTGTGGGTTTCGAGTCGTGGTCTCACAAAGCCTGCTGGTCTTGGAGTCACTTTGCATAACCCCCCCCACCCTCTCAGGTGTCTTCCCTATGTTGGAAGAGCGGACTGCCTCGGGGAAGGGCCATCCACCCCACCCAGCCAGGCCTTTTACTAATACAAAAGAGGAGATAAGCCTCAACGACCCGGTATTACAATAACAAAGCACTAAGAACCCTGGCAGAGACAGATCTGGCTGCATCCCTGTAACTCTTTCTCACAAAAAAAATATTAACCGAATTTTTCTTCATAACATATACAGTTTATTCTGCCTGGGGCAGGGATGACCACATATTTCTTTGTGTCCCTTCACATGTAGAGTTGGATCCATACAGGTGTAGGAACAGACAAAGGCCAATCCGGAGATGCAGAGGAATGTCTGAGTATCCAGGCAGAAGCTGCATTCACATGTAATAGAATGATACCAGTTCCTGAGTACCGCGATGAAATCATGTCCAGGTGCAGGTCGTGTGAGCTCCTCGAGACATTCCGTTCGAGGAAGGTCCAGATGCTATCTCCCAAGTGTAAGTGCGAGATGAAATCCTCTGTAATAGCCTGGGATCGTCCCATTCATACGGTAACAGACCTGATATTATCTTAACGTTGTCCTGGAACTGGTTACAATAAGAATAGAACTCTGTTCCCAGCCAGAGTGGTCAGAGGCATAACTCTGAATCTTCACAATATTTTATACACATATATATCTGCTTCTACAGCATTAATTATCTCTACCATATACTACAATTAACGACATCTGCCTCTGTTTTTGAGACGTTACCCCCCATTTTGGCTCCTTGACAGCTTAGCCGACCCTAATGGGTCTGTCATCCTTGGGTATCTGTCGGTGCTCCAACCAGCAGCTCACAGAAATATGGCTCCCTTGTACCAGCTTTTCCAAGTGTCCAAGACGCCGAGATATTCACCTCCGGAGGAATTTTTCTGGCTCCTGGCTTTCGTCAAGGAGAGTCCTGGCACAATCTCTTCCTGCCGAGTTCGCACTTTTACACAGGGGCACCAGTTTGTGGAAACCCTCCCCGAGGATCCCCCTGCTGGGGAGACCCCTTCAAAATTCTGTGCCAGTATTGAGAGACAGATGGGACTTCTGTTTTTTTCAGTCTTCAGATTGTTCTTAATTTTTCTCTTATCAGAAGTTCAGCACGCTGTCTACATTTCAGACTTAGCATACAAAGAGAAGGCACCAAAAATCACAAGACACACAGGTTTGATATAAAATTTTGATAGCCGAACCGAATTTTATTTCTCTATATCTTTTATTTTAAAGAAAGCAAGCAAGCAGCGCTGGGTGGCTGAGGAGTCACTGCTCCACTCACAGCACACACCACTACAAGTTCACCAGAGTATATATGAAATAAACAGGGCCAGGAGACTTCTTCTCCTTTTTAATGCCTTTATTAAAAGTGATCAGCTCAGGATTGGGCGGCTCGGCAGGGCTGCAGTCCCCGTCGCATCTCCCAGGGCGACTCAGAGGAGGAGGACATGTGCAGCTCTGTCCACTAGGGGCAGAGCCGGGGATCCAGTCCTTGTGGGAGCCTTTAGGGCGTGGTGTCCCCGTCAGATCTTGGTCCTCTCAGCCTCGGCAGCCACCTGATCCCGGCGTTGGGACGACTCTCTACTCAGGGCGAGAGGGACTCCGCATCTCTGCAGGCTCAGCAATCGGCTCCTCATGTCCAGACACCACTTTAGTCTCTCAATTCTTATTTGGCTCATTGTTTTTGGGGTTTTCTCGTTGCATTTTGGAGTCGAGGTCCCAAAGCCTGCTGGTCTTGGAGTCACTTTGCATAACCCCTCCCTCTAGGTCTCTTCTCCTCACTGTTTGGGAAGGTCCCCACCCGTTGCTGTCTCAGAGAAGGGCCATTACCTCGCCCCAGCCAGGGCTTTTAGTAATACAAAAGAGGAGATAAGCTACAACGACCCGGTATTACAATAACAAAGCACTAAGAACCCTGGCAGAGACAGATCTGGCTGCGTCCCTGTAACTCCCTCTCACAAAAAAAATATTAACCAAATTTTTGTTCATTATATATATACTGTTTTTAAGCCTACAAAGCATTTTCCAGTGTGCTTGTATTAGTCCAAATCAACAAATATCAATAAGCTGGGGTCGGCAATTTCATAATCTTTCCAGGTGGTCGATGGCTTCCTGTCATTCTTGTGGTTGTCTGGAGGGAGGTCTTACTGGTGTCTGCTACATGATTTTCGTCAAGTGCATCATGGTTTTTATTATACATACTCATTTAGTTGCTTTGTTACAATATCCCTTAGCTTTACCACAACTTCCTCTATTTTATTCTAAGCATCAGTCATCTTGCTACCTCATCTCTTTACTCTACTATACTTCTATTTCAATGCTTTATTTGGCTATTCGGTCAAAAAGTTTCAAAACTGTTTTTTTAATTATCCCAGGGAACACATCCACTTTCGACACAGCAGATACAAGCATTTGCTGATTCCATTGCCAATTGACACAAATCACAAAAACATTTTTCACAGGTTCAAGGTCTTTTAAAGCTATTTTGTCCAATTAACTCTTAAAACATACTTTTGTTCTACCTTTCTACCAGTTACTAATTACTTGTCTGTCCACGCAACATCTGCATTGCAGTTCTTTCTAACCAATCACTCTGTGCCACCAACACTGCAGAAAATGGAGTAAATGAAGAACAAGAAGGAGATCAGACAACTCCCAAAATCCCCCATCTTGTCTTCTATCTACCTCCATACTAAAAACCCAAAACGAAGTTTTCCACCCTGTGATATTACACACTTCTAACCAACTACACACCCGTAGTCTCAGTGCTATCAATCAATTTTGGAAGCCAGTTCCATGGCCTCAGGTCAAATGCAGTGCTCTCCTGGGGATCAGTGCCTGTCAGCACAGAAAGTCTCAGCATCCAGGGTTCCAACGGTCACCCTTCAGTATCATAAGGAAGAAATACCAGGACAAGGGAGTGTGGTGCCCAGTGGTGACTGGTGGCTAAAAACTTCTGTCTTTAATTATGTGATCATCCCTGCTGAGGGGATGACTTATGTGTAGAGAGTATCTCTGGGGTGCTAGTTCATGTCTAGAGAAAACCTTTGTTCAATACTGTTTTCTATTCTGCAAAGTAGATTTTTTTGGTGTGTGTGGGTAGTGGTGGAGGCACTTAAGTAATATTAATTCCCAAAATACTGAGTGTTTCAACTTTCTGTTGATCTCACTGGGACTTGAAATGGTGCAACACCTCTAGAAAGTAGGCTGTTTATTGATTTGCAGACTAAAATCGGGGTTAACTTTTAAAGTGCTTTGAAGTGTTACTTGAATGTGCTTTCAGCTTCTAAATGCAACTGCTGGACATGGTAAGTCCATATTAACTTCAGTTCATTAATGCTGTATACAAAAGCAGATCAGAGAAATGTCACTTAGTAAGACTGAAACTGAGGGTGTTTTTTACCTAGTATAACCCTGTCTCCTCTATGTGAGAAGGTAGCAAATGCTTTTTAGTGCATCTTGTAAGAGTTGCTTTTCTTAGCAGCTATACAGGAAAGTGCAGGCCCTGGACTGTAGTTCTTGATCTGTGAGAGTGACTTCTTTCTGCTTGATTGGCCTGCAGAGCAATGTTGTGTGCCTGTGACTTTATAATCCTGAAGGCAGCAATGTTAATGCAGTGGACAAAGCTTGCACAGCACAGACTGTGTCTACTCTTTGTGTAGGACATGCTACTGCATCTTCATTTCCTTCTGGGATTTTTAGAGCTCCCTGCCTCTGAGGAGTAAGACTCAATTTGTTGACCCAAATAGTCCAGGCCCACAGGTGGTAGAGTGCTGGAAATGTAGAAGAGCTTACTGTGATAAGTTCTAGGCACAGGTGGTGCTTTTAGTTTGATGGGAATGATTAATCTGAGGTACTTCAGCCCCTTAGGAGCCAATTTGAAGTGCTGTTCTTGAAGGCCTGTCCTAAACATCCACTTAGTAGTGAGTACAAAATGGATTCCTTCAGTTTTCCTTCAATTTTTTTTTTTTTGTTAGAGAAAGATTCACAGTTGGTTTGTATTTTATAGCTTTATTAATTAATTGCATTGAAAAGTATATGCCATCTCTTTCATATTCCATCCAAAGCAGTTAAGCAATAGAAGCAATAACCATGGGAATATAGAAGACAGAAAACTGATGGACTAAGTCCTTGAAGAGGAGGCAAAACAAAGAAGATAATACCTTTCTTATACAGGATGTTTAATGATGAGACAATCAACCCCCAGTTTTGACTGGTTCTGTGGTGAGAACTTGCCCTAATGATGAACTTTGCTCATTATAATAATAAAAAACACATCCCTAGCTCAGGCACCCTCTACTCACAAAAAGACCACTACTCATCGAGCATGTGCCATGATTTCTTGGGACACTATGCCTTTAAAGCGCAACAGAGAAAGGATAAGCCAATAGAAACTTAGGCAAGTAGTGACTTAAGTAAGATGTGCTAATAGCCTAATGTTGTAACTTTTTAAGTAGGCCTTTGTGTGCCTCAGTGTGCTGGTTTTGTGGATCTACAACCCAGTACCCCTTTCTGGTCAGAGCTGTAAATAAATCAAATACATTGACTCTGTGAGGATTGGCTTCTTGCACACCAGGTGAAAGAACCTGGTTCAGGACAACAATGAAGAGGAAGAGATGTCTCCCAACTTGCTCAGATGCATTTGTAGTTCTCTGAATTAGAGATTCAGCAAGTGTGAGACTTGCACAATGGTTTCCCACCTATTAAGCCTGCAGCCAAGACTTCACCTCATATCTAGAACACAACAATGTGACCTTGCCTGTTCTAAGTGTGTTTAACAGATGCTGGTGGCTGTGGATGTAACTTCAGGTTGTGGAGATGGAAGAATGAGGATGTGTTTCTAGTTAGGACTCTGTACAGAGGGGAAGGGTAAACTACATCTACACCCCTTGGATGTCTGCTGTCACATGTACTGCTGGTTATATTCCAGTATGTCAAAAGTTTTGTGACATTTAGCCCCACTTGGTACAGTGACAGCAGTTGACACATGGATGTATCTGGCCTAACTCACTCTTTTCCCTTCCTGTTTGAATGCTTGTTTAGGCTGTAATTCAGTGGAACTTTAAAGAGGGCTTAAAAAGCTGTAGGGTTTATAACCTGCCTTTATGTTGTACAACAAAGAGTAGCATAGATGTGGTGGGGTTTAATCTGCATAGAAGAGTTGTTTGTGTTAGAGTACTTATACTGAGCAAACCTTTTGCACAATAGAGATGACAGGACATTTTGCAAATACATTTTCCTACATACAGAATCTCCTCAAGACTATTTCCAAGGGAAGGAAGCTTAATCTGAATCTTAATCTGAAGATGAGGCTTCAGATTAAGATTTTGTGAAAACAAAATGTATTATTTTGCTCAATTTAATGGCATAACTGAATTGTGTTAGAATGTTTTGTTTGGATTGGAAACTTGTAGCTTCCCATGTGCTGGTGTAACATGGTGGTGCTTTGCTTGTAGTATTCTTAGTCTGTTTTTATTGCTGGGTAAAGTGCTAAAAGTACTAGCTATGAAGTAAGGTGTGCTGGTATGAGATTATTTGAGCAGGGACAGCCTCAAAATTATTTAAAATCCTGATCTGTCTTAGCAGCAAAGTGACAAGTGCTTATACTTGCTTACAGCTAGCCTCTTGACCAGCAAAATGCACTTGATAGCAGCTGAAACAGTAATTTTTCTCACGTAGTCACTTATCACATCTTGGCAGATAGCTAGATAGGGTGTGAGCTTGTGGAGGGAACCAGTGTGTTCTTTCCTCTGTCTGCTGCTCACATACTCATGGTGTGTTCGCTTAGAGGCTTGTGAGCAAAACAAAACTACTTTTGATCCTAAATGGCTTGTGATATTTGTTTATCTGTCAGAGCTGGGGCCTGCTGAGAATTAAGCTTCTTACTATACATCATCAGTGTATCTGATGGCATCAGAAAAGAAAGGAAGTAGTATATGTAATTGAAGCTGCTGTTTCAATAGCATCAATGAGATTTGTCTGAACTGCTCCATAGCAGTGTGTGGCCCAAACTTGTGTGTTATGGAGAATACTATTAGTAGGTAGTTCCTCTTAAAGAAAATTTTAGACATCAAGAAGCAGCACCACAGAGCCAAAGCATCCATTTTCATTACTGCATTTTATGTCCCTTCTCTTTCTGCAGGTATTCGATCGGTGAGCTTTTATGAGCACATCATCACAGTGGGAACGGGGCAAGGTTCCCTATTATTTTACGATATCCGAGCCCAGAGGTTCTTGAATGAAAAGCCCTCACATGCCAGCTATGGACAGAAGCAAAAATTAGGAGGAAGTGAAATTTTAAAGTTGACTACTGGGAAAGGTTGGCTGGTGAGTATCTTGTAGTTGTAGGAAACCCTTTACACAGGAGTTTACACTGGTTCTTTTTGTAGTAATGGAAGCTATTATATGAAATTTGTCCCAGTCAAACAGTGATCATGTAAATAATAACGCTAATCTTGAAAAGCAAGAAGTGCTGCAGTATTGCTCTCTATAAAAGCTTTATGAAAGGGTATTGAATGATTGGTTGCTCAAGTGTAAGGCATACTGAGTACTTTTCTTATGCACTGATTCATAAATGAACTAGATTTTATATCTTCATATTTTCTAATGCAATCTAACTTCTAGTTTTCACAACCCCAAACACAAAATTCATTGTCTTCCTTTAAAAATGTGCTACTCTAATGTGGTACTCAAAGCAAGAGAGATTTAATTGTGTGCAGTATTAGAAACTGTCCTCCTGAGGTAATGCCATGGCAGGCACTTGAGTTCAGTTTCCTGTATGTTATCATAAAGCAGTTAATGGCTTTGTCTAACTTTTCTCTATTATCCTTTTCATCACTGTGATGTAACTTTAAAAACTGATGAAAATATCTTCCCTACCCTTCATCTCCCCTCTCCAATGTTTGGCCCCAATGTCCCCAGAAAAATCTTCAGGACAACATTGTTATTGATCTGTCTGAAGCTTCAGGAGTATTAACAGAGAAGATCCCTTTTTAGGCTCTGAAAACAACCTTCTGCTTTTGTGAAACAAGGTTTTTGGGTTTGTTTGGCAGCAGTAATAATCTAAACTTTCCTTTAACAGAATCATGATGAAACCTGGAGAAATTATTTTTCTGACATACATTTCTTCCCAAATGCTGTTTATACCCACTGCTACGACTCATCTGGAACGAAACTCTTTGTGGCAGGAGGCCCCCTTCCATCAGGACTTCATGGGAATTATGCTGGTCTCTGGAGCTAATGATAACTCTTCATAAATGCTGATCTTGACACAGATTTCTACTTTTCTTTGCCATTTTAAAAACAAAATTGTGTGATGCCATTGACTTCTGGTTTAAATGCAAGTTATTTTTAGGCAATTTTCTGTTGGTCTCCAACACTCTTGTACATGTTTTTGAACCATTATTTTTACTTTAACCTGCTTAGTCTTTTATATAAAGGGGTTTTTAAATCCTTTTTTATTGTATTTACTCCAAATGACTCTTCTCCCACATTTAGGCTGTCTTAGCCACGTGCCTCCTCCTCTTTGCTGTGACATAGGATTCCTTCTTATAGCATAATTGCTGCTGGACTTTCTGTGAAAGTCTAGGGGCTGTGTGTCTTCAGATATTTTGTCAGTTCCATTACCTGAAGTGAGGACTGCTTGTAATTTAAAAATATTAAAAATATTTGTAAGAGATAAAGTAGTAGCTTATCTATAGAGCCTGGCCCTAGTCTGGGTTAATCTTATTTTTTAAAAGTACAAGTCTAATGACACAGTTTATACATAGAGGAGTATGGTCATTTTAATATGTACTCATTGGAGCCCAGGGATAGATTCCTCTGGGGTATTGCCCATCAAGCCCAAAGTGCAGGAGTTTTAAAAAATGCATCTGTATTTGAATTGCAGTTTTCAGCAGTGCCAAAAGAAAATTTATCCATTGTTCCTTTTCTGCTTCTCCCAGTAATCAGCTTGCACAACTGGAGTTTGTATAGGCTGTTCTGCGGTGTGGCTATTGCATGATGACATTACATTGAGGGCCTGCAGAGGTGCTGAGAGGAAATGAGGGCTAGGGACGTGAGTATTCTTGTCCTTCAAAATGAACTAAATCGATCAATTTTTCAGATGAGTCAAGATTCCTTAGTATGCTGCTGTGGTAGCTCATGGGTTCTTCATAAACTGCCTAAAACCCAGGACCTCTTTTTGTCCCAGGTTGTGGAAGCTTTTCCCATTTTAGCTGTTCTGTTTGGCCATCTCCTCTAATATGCCAATGGAATAAATAAACTGGTTTTTTTTTCTCTGAGGGTAAAGAGTGCATCTTGGACTTGTCTAATGCTAGCTGGAATCTTTCCATGTAGCAAGATAACTTGCTGTTAGCTCACATTGAGCTAGCAGCATCTGTTGTCATCTTGCTTGCTGTAGGAGAGGCTCAGGTTTCCTTGAATCCCCTGCTGCCTTCTGCGATCAAACTCCCACAAACTTCATGTGGGACTGGGTGGGGAGAATAGGTCCAATGCCCTTCAGGTCCAACCATGAAGCATGTGCATTCCAGGGTGATGGTCTTACCTAATACTCACTAAAATGCAGGACTCAAGGGTACTCCTCCTAGCCTTTTGGCAGGCACCAAGCTTGGCTTGTCACTGATACCTCTGTCCTCTGCTGGGATGAATGCCTTTCCCATGCCCTTGTCACCAGTGGAGCAGAGTGTGCCTGTATCTCACTGCTGTGGTACCAAATAGGTAGTTGGCTGAAGCTGAGAAGAATGACAAAGCTGAGACATGCTCTGTTCTTCTGTGTCTGCTGGAGATCACAGCCACCACTGTAGAGTAGCTCTAATCCCCAATGTGCAGTTCCTGCCATATTGCCTAGAACTAGTCCGCATGTGTCTTTGTGGTCCCTCTCATCTTTGTACTCTATATTTTCATCAGTAATGCCAAGCAGTGAGACTTGGGCTTAATTTCTGGTTGGTAGAGGACACTTGGATGAAAATCCTGCAAGGAATGCAGTTCCCTCCCATCCTGATGAAAAATCCTGTTGTCTCCCAGACATTCACCTGTCTCAGAAGTATAATTTACTCACACTGAGCACTGACATGGGTACTTCACAAACAGATCTTTTTTATGGTGTTTCATAATTCTACTTCCCTTGTGGGTTGGTTGCTTAAACTGAATCAGTTCATGGTGAAACTATAAACTATGGAGTAGCAAAAGAGCTACTATTTTATTTAGAGCTGTTGGCTATTTTTTAAAGATGTAATGGTGCCTGTGTTGTTCTGTGATGGCAATTTACCTCAGGTTATTTTAGGGGTTTTGAAAAGTGGAAGTATACAGAGAAAAACAAATCTTGGTGAAGTATGGCAGTATGTGTATTTCTGGGATTATTCCTCCGGCTACCATGTCAGATCATGCTGTCACAGGGAACAATTTCTGGTTAGTTGTTTTGTTTGGCTTGGTTTGAGGTGCCTTTTCCCCCCCCTCTTTTCAAAAGAAACTAGACACTTGACTCTGAGTGTTCTCTAATTCTGCTGAAACAACTAGTTAGGTGCTTAGTGTCAGCAGTGCCAAAGGAAAATTACTGATCTGGAAACCCTAGCCCTGATGTTGATCTATAAATCTGACGCATATTCCAGGTCTGGGTGAAGGGGCAAAAAGGGTATTTTTATGGACTAAGCTCTAGCCTCTAAACATGGAGGCTGATCTTTCTGCAGAGTCAGCAGAGTCTCTAGGTTATTGAAGAGGTCACCGTGGCACCCCTGGAACGTGTCCCTCTCTGCCAACTGATTACAAATACCTCAGTGTGTGGTCCTAAAGCTTGGTAGTGTGAGTGCCCTTTTCCTCACTTTTTTTCTGCATAAGAAGCTTTGGACAATTCTCAGAAGAATCTGGACAATGATGTAAAATTTCTCAAGTTTCATATGCTTCTGTGTATTCTGCTTTCGTGCTGCTTTCTTGCAAAGATAACTTCTCATGGGGAGGGAGCCATCCTTGTTGCTGTATGAAAATCCCCCCAAAAAAACTGGGAACAAACTAGATAAAGTGCTGCAAGAACACAAATTGGGCCAGAGAGAACTTAATTTCTAGCCTGTTTTGTAGCAGCCACAGGGCCTGCAAGGCCTCCCTGGTTGTCAGTTGCCTAAGATAAGAAATGCCTAGTCATGATGACTGAACCAAAGAAGCCTCTCTTCCACCTTCAGACCCTTGTTATCTCTCTGTAAGACCATAGGTCATATTTGCCTTGACCCTTACTATTGGATTGTTTCCCAAAACCCCTATACCCTATATAAACCCCTATTTCTGCGCTGGTCAGCAGAAGAGCTGTCACTGTCACCCTTCGCAGAAGCTGCCAATAAAGACACATCTGTGGAACCTCATACAGCCTTCTCCTCTCTCTCCCCATGTCTGCTGAGGCACTTAGCAAGCAAAGAGCTGAAATCACTAAAGAGCTGAATTCACCAAAGAGCTGATCTCACTTAAGAGATGAGCTGCTTGCTAAGATTGCCTGCGGCTGGGGGCCTGCCTGAGGGACCTGGACAGGTTGTGCTTAGGACTTTGCTATCCGAACACCTACAGCAGCCAGGGTTGGATAGACCCTGAGAACCACCTGCCATAATACTGTTTCAGTGGTTTTAAATGCTTGTAGAAATACAGAATTATAGAAGTTACGTTTCAGAGTATTTTGTGGTTGGTCATATGTCCCTTTTGGTCTAGTCAAGGTTAGAAAAAGAGGCAGAGAAAGGTGATGATATGCCAGCTGTCCAAATAGAAGTCATAGGAGAAATGGGATGAAAAGACAGGTTTTCTTATTTGAATTGATTTTTTTGCCCTACTGGTTTAGAAATCAGTTGAAATCCAGGATCATGGTGTGAGAAGCAGTGGTTTGCCATTGAAGTGCAGGAATGACTGTACAGCAGGGTATCTCTCATCTCTTCATGGAGGCAAGTTGAATGCACCCTGGTGTTCAAATAGCAGATGACATGAAATGCAGTCTGGTGACTGAGTTGTGCTCACTGTGTCTTGCTGTGCTTTGCTGAGACCCATTAGCATTTACATTTTTGGGCTGTCTTTTTGAATGTTTCTTAACAAGTTGCCTCCTCCACCCCAAATCATCCCAGCTTTTTACTGTAGCAATATTGTGATGTGTTACTCTTCGAGCCAGGTCTTATGAGCTCTCAGCGAAACCCATCACACCCGAGATAGCTCAGCTACCCAGAAGGGTATAAAATTAGCAGAATGGCTTCTGAGGAAGTGTTGGAAACAGGAAAAGGTTTAATAAAAGGCAAAATAACAAAGCTCTTATGGAGAAAAACGGAGCCAGGGGCAAGAGGTCCTTTCTCCTGCTAAAACACCCCACAAAAGCAATTATTTCCTTTGTTCTCTTCCTTTTCTAGTGAATTACCTAGGCGGGACCTCTTGGCCTCTGTCCAGTCCAACAGCCCCAGGTCTGAGGCAAAGTCCCAAAGGTCCTATGAGGTGTCTTTGTACTTAATTTGGGAGAGAAACTTCTGGGCTTTTTGCCTTTTTAAGCAGACAAAGAATAATTTGGTCACTCTGTCAACAGGGGGCACATTCCTACAATATTGTACTTGCAGAGGTGACCTCTGTTAAGCAGAAATGGGCTTGCTGGCATTTTGTCAAGCCATGCTTGAGACCTTTAATTCGTTGGGTTTTTTTTTAACTGGGCAGACCTTTGAGGCTTGCTCAGACCGGAGAACTGGGTAATTGCCCTAGTACATGTTTCACTAATGGGAGGATTACAGAGTAACAGTCTATTTCTGGGGGGGAACAGACTCTAGTTTATCTCACATTAGGCACTTGAAGCAGAGAAAAGATCTTCTGTGCTGCCAATGAGTGTAGAAACTAGTTAATTTTATTGCTCAGCTCTTTTCAGTGAACTACCATGTTAATTTGGGTATCTTTGGGTATTGCATTTTCAGTATTCATAATCACAGGTAATCAAACCCAGTGACTTAACTATGGGTTCAGTAGTAAAATTATCCCTGGTTGACTTGACTATACAAGGGAGAAAGATGGAGAAATTACCAGGAATGAGGTGACGAATAAAATCATAGATTCTACTGGGTAGCAATGTCTCAGTAACAATTGGGTGTTATGTGATAGACCTTCCTAAGGAAGCAGAAGCTACTTTGCAGTACTGGCTTGAGCAGAGAAATGAGGGTGGTGTTGACCCTCTTCACCTTATTTCTGATAATTCCTCCATTTTTTTCCCTTGTACAGTCAAGTCTGATAGGGAGAATTGGTAGTGCTCTCCTTGGGTGCTTTCTGGGATTGCGATAATGAAGTGAGTCCATTTGTTTGGTTCCTCTCATCTGTGCTGCTTGTGTTAGTCCAAGGTGAATAAATTACCACAGAACAGTTAATAGGTGTTGCATCCTAGTCTCAGTTGTTCATTTTCTACATAGATCCATTTTTAAGATCATAGCAAGAGTACCTAGTGATCTTACTTGACTTAGTCTGTCCACAAAGGTTACATTCACATTGTGGGCAACTTGTGACTTCTTTAATGAGGGGAACTCCTGAACTGCATTATGGGGCTATATTTGCTGCCTCTATTTTAAGTCTTTGGCTGCTTTTTCTATCTTAATCCTTAAGATATTTATGTTCAGTTACTCTTCTCCAGAATTTCATCCTCTTACTGCACCTGAGCACTTGCTTTGTATATACCTTGCAGCTGCAAAATTAACAGATTAAAGTTATGATCCAGCTATGTCAAGTGGTGGTTTGGTGTCTTAATTTCTGCCCCTCAGATGAGAGGCACTTACGGACCTTGTGAATTAATATCCCTCACCTGGTGCAGATGTGAAATAAAGCAGGCTTTGATAGAGAGCATCTGTTTTCTTTGCTTGCAAGAAACCAAGAACAGATGAACTGTCACTGCATCTTGGCAAAGCAGCAGCATCTTTCAGCAGCCAGGTGGGAGCTCTGAGATCTATTTCTGGTGGTCTGATAACTTTATTTTCCATAAATCTACATTTTCAAGGTGTATGAGAAGTTCTTAGCTTCTATTGCAATTGCTGCTGTGACTAAATTACTGAACTGAGGTACAGCTTGTTCCTAAGAACACCATTGCAGAGCTATGTGTGCTGCAGGTCAAGCTGATCCTCTGGCCAGCCCTATTGGAATAAGAATCCCAATATACCAGTTAGATGGTGCCTGGGTCAGTGTGGTGCTCGCTGCTGAGCCAAAGGCGGCTTCTGTGGTGCTTTACCCCAGAGATACCTCGGCTGCTGGAGATTGCAGCAGGGCACTGAGCAAGTCCAGGCTTGTCAGGGACTCCGTTTACCTCAGGAGAGAGAGCTTCTGGCGATGGTGAAGAGAAAAAAGGAGAGGATTCTGCTGGAGGGTTGTCCAGATGTTTATTCCATGGTTACAGAGGTCTGAACCGGGGCAACTGCTCCAACCAGAATAAGGCCGCATGGTCTGATTAACCTTTTAAGCTCCGGGACAGGGGAAGGGGAGGGGACAGGTGAGCTACCAACCAGGTGAAAGGGGCAGGGTCTCAAGGGACTAGGGACACTTATCCAATGTCCCCCAGGCCTGAGGGACCAACCACACGACGCCTTGCTGGAATGTTAAACCTGATTGACAGGGCACACTCAGCAAGGGGCGAGGGGGAAGGGAATATTGGCACACCTGAAGAAGGGACCCGGAAGCTAAAAACACACCACAACATCTCCCCCTAGTTTTGTTTAAAAAGAAGAGGACTGTGTTTATGGTGCAGAATGATTGCCAAACCATGGTTGGTAAATCGGTTCTTCTTCTACAGGAGGGTCAGTGTTTTCCACTGAGGCTTCCAGGTCATCCACTGGAGCACTGAGGGCTTTCAAATGGTAGACCTCAGGAGGGGCGGATGAGCTTGAAATTAACTTGAGAACCATGCGTTTGATCAGTCCAAAACCAATGCTAACAACTACAATAACTATAACTAAAATAAACAGCACTAAAAACACAGTTTTCAGAACAGATCCCAACCAGCCCGCGAGTCCCCAGCTTTTGAACAGTCCATTCAGCCCGTTGTCAGTTTCTCTGTTGATGTCCGAGAACCTTTGTCAAGGTAGTCCATATGTGGTTTGGGCTGCGGTACTATGTAGGAGATCGCAGGTGGGATGATCACGAGTAGGACGAGAAGCAGGCTCGGTCTCATGGCGTCTCGAGGCTACACACGAACAGTGGGATCTAAACTGGTACAAAAACTTGAGACAAACATATATTACAAACTATTCCAGATAGGAGGCTTAAATGGAATTTCCTCCAGAGAACGCGTGCGACGTTTCCTTCTCCAGGCAGCATGAGCAACCTGGGGCGCCGCTTCTGCAGATTTCTCTGAGACTTTGGGAACATAGGGCTTTACCCATTTGGAAGGAACCCACCTTAAACCAGAGGGGGTGGACACACAGGCATATCCACGTCCCCAAGTAACCAATTTGTAAGGTCCCACCATTTTCCAAGTCTCAGGGTCCTTTACTAAAACCGGAGGTTTTTCTTTCATCAACCTGTGACTGCTCCCCCCAAAGTGGCGTAGGATGGGTGGGTTCAGGCTGTCAAAAGAACAATTCAGAAAATTGATTGTGAATAGTGCCCTGGATAACCGGATGTGAGGAGGTTCTACCTTCAGAACCTGTTGTTGCTGGTCCAGTACCCTTTTAATATCACGGTGAGTTCTTTCTACAATGGCTTGACCTGTAGGGGAGTAGGGGATGCCAGTTTTATGCTCTACTCCCCATTGCTGCAGGAAGCTCCCGAATTCCTTGGATTTATGCGCAGGCCCTTTATCAGTTTTCCGCTCCTTGGGGATGCCCATGAAAGAAAAAGCCTGTAAGAGGTGCTTAATAGCATCAATAGATGATTCTCCTGTGTGGGCAGAAGCATAGACCGCTCCAGAAAAGGTATCTACACTAACATGAACATATTTCTGCCGTCCAAAAGCCTGTATGTGTGTTACATCTGTTTGCCACAGTTCACAACTGTTCAGTCCCCTTGGGTTTGCTCCCGTACTCACTGTAGGGAGTGCATGTTGTTGGCAATTTGGGCACGTGGCCACAATCGCTTTGGCCTGTTCTCGAGTGATGTTAAACTGACGAACCAGGCCAGGTGCATTTTGGTGGAAAAGCTGGTGGCTGATTTTTGCCTGTTCAAAAACATTTGGGAGAGTGGCCATCACTGCAGGTGCAGCAAGAGCATCTGCCCTTCTGTTGCCTTCAGCGATAAACCCTGGCAAGTCAGTGTGTGACCTGACATGCATCACATAAAAGGGTTGCTCTCGGTGAGTGACTAACTTTACCAGTTTTGAGAGCAATTCAAAAAGTGCGATGTTAGATACATCTTGCAGTATTGCTTGATCTGCTCTGGATACTACTCCTGCCACGTATGCAGAGTCTGTAATCAGATTAAATGGTTCTGAGAACCTTTCAAAAGCCCTAACAACCGCAGCCAATTCAGCAA
Organism: Zonotrichia albicollis; assembly: GCF_047830755.1. Lineage (NCBI taxonomy): Eukaryota > Metazoa > Chordata > Aves > Passeriformes > Passerellidae > Zonotrichia > Zonotrichia albicollis. The sequence continues at coordinate 6,552,188 of NC_133859.1, forward strand.
CCTGAGGTGAACCTTCCACCTCAGCAATGTCCGTCTCCCACTGCTGGGTTTGAGGATCCTTCCAAGTCATAACGGACTTGTGGGACCTCCCGGACGCATCTGTAAAGACAGTTAGAGCCCTTTTTAAAGGTCTCCTACTTAGAGCAGTTCTTAATTTTAAAGTAAATTGAACATCTTGTTCAAACAATTTGTGAGCGGGCCGCGCTACCGAAAATTGTCCTGAGTAGGAATCCAGAGCAAACTGCAACACTTCATTTTCTTGAAACAATTGTTCCAGTATTTTCATAGTATTTTGACCTGATTTTAACTCAACTGGAATGTGAATGCACTTAAAATCACATCCTGCTAACTCCCTGATCCGGGTCCTTGCTTTCCGGATCAGTTCCGCTACCAGCTCCTGAGGCTTTGTCAGTCTCTTGGACCTTTTGTGACTGAGGAAAACCCATTCTATGATCAAGAGAGAGTCCCTCTGGTCCCGGTCCTTTTTTGGTGTGTCCTTTGCCTTAGGTGTTTGTTTTTCCTCCCACTGGAAAATAATTCCATGGAGGTGTGGCAACTTACCTAGGATGATAAATTTGAATGGCAGGTCAGGGCGGCATCGGTGGGCCTGTCTTGTGGACATTGCAATCTGAACCTTTTCTAGAGCTTTCCGTGCCTCTGGGGTAATAGACCTAGGAGCACCTGGGTCCTCTCCCCCTTTTAATAAATTGAAAAGAGGGGCAAGGTCTTCATTAGTCAGACCAAGCCATGGTCTTACCCAATTCAAAGACCCACACAACTTGTGGACATCCGCAAGGGTCTTGATCCTTGGATTGATTTCTAGTTTTTGAGGAACAATGGTTCTATTTCCAATTTCTAAGCCCAAATACTTCCAAGGTGGCATCTTTTGAATTTTCTTTTCCTGGAGCTCGAACCCTGCAACAATCAATGCATCGATCGTTAGGTCAAGCGCATGTGTGAGTAAATCATCATTGGGGGCACACACAAGGATATCATCCATATAATGATGGATGATGGCCTTCTCTGCGGCTGCACGCACTGGGGAAAGCAGGGAAGAGACTTACCACTGGCAGATAGCTGGAGATACCTTTAATCCCTGAGGAAGAACAGTCCAATGGTACCTTTTCATAGGAGCTTCTAAATTGATAGAAGGGACTGAGAATGCAAAACGCAGTGCATCTTCAGGGTGCAATGGGATTTGGAAAAAACAATCTTTAATATCAATAACAGCTAATTTCCAATCTTGGGGAAGCATCGTTGGGGATGGCATACCAGGTTGGGGAGAACCCATATCTTCAATTACATTATTAATTTGTCGGAGGTCACAGAGGAGTCGCCACCTCTTTTTGTCAGCTTTTTGGATGACAAACACTGGAGAGTTCCATGGGGACATGGTCTCCACAATGTGGCCCTTTCTTAGTTGCTCTTCTACTAGTTCCTCAAGCACCTTTATTTTTTGTTTACTGAGTGGCCACTGTTTCACATCAACTGGTTTGTCTGTTTTCCACTTCAGTTTTTGGGTGGGGGGCTGTTGTTTAATGACTGCTGCACAAAAATGCTGAGGAGAGTCTGGAATATCAATTGTGACACCCCACTGGGCCATTAAATCTCTCCCTAACAAAGGTTCCCAATAATCTAACACAAATGGACGGATGTTTGCCAATTGTCCGTTTGGACCCTCGAATTGAATAATGCTTTTGGATTGCCTTGCCAGTTGCAGACCTCCTACACCTCGAAGGTGACCAGCAACATTTTGTAAAGGCCAATGTGCTGGCCAGTCTTGTACTGGAATCACTGTGCAGTCTGCACCTGTGTCTACAAGCATCTCAATGCGTTTAGACTCCCCACCCCCACTGACATTGCACCACAATTTGGGTTTCTCTTTCCCAATAACTTGGACCCGGGCGACTGTGGGCCCTTGTTTATCGATATTTTCAGGTAAAGATGGCACAGGGATAGCTTGAGCAACAATTTGTCCCTTGGGAAGAAACAGGGGTGGGTGGAAACAGTGCAGGCCGAGAACAAATTGCTTGGGATCTGATGTTGTCATACCCGGAGCATTTTTGATCTCTTGTGGTGTGTTTTTGGTGTCCCCAATGACGATGTACTTACAACGAATTTGGTTCCAAGTACCCTTCTGTTCAGGATTTACAGAGACAAAATGGTAGTCAGTGTCCTTCAGGTGGAGTGACTCTGTCAGCTGCAACCTGTAAGGCTCATTGACAGAAGATGCAGTTTATACAGGATCACTTAAATCATAACAAAGGTTATTTTGTTTCACCTTCAACAGTGGACTAGCAGACTTGGTCTTTGAAGCACCTGCTTCACTTACACAAATGTTAATATTATCGCGCGCTTGATTTGTTTTGCTACCCTTATTCCTTTGGCCTGCTCTTTTTATGTCTGCACGCCTGGCAGGCGGGCGCTCCCTTTTCAGTTTTTTTGTTGTTGACCCCTAGGGAGGGCTTGTAGTTCTCCTCCCCTGCCATTTCTAAATTCATCAAATTCCCTTTTCAGGGGGCACTGGTTACTCCAGTGTCCTAGGTTATTACAAAGCAGGCATGGTTTAGTGGGCTCAACCATCGCTGGTCTCCACTGCTGCCCAGGGTACTGCTGTGCTGAGGGAAAAGGCGCAGGGCTGGCAACAGCGACATGCTGAAGTGGTCTTGGCAGCAGCCTTGGTCTGGTGTCTTTAGCCACACTCATCAGAGGCACTTTCCTGTTACAGACTAGAAGCATATCTTTTAGTGTAGGGGAAGGTTCCATAGGAAGGCTCAGGATTGCCGCTCGACACTGTTCATTTGCATTTGTAAATGCCATTTCCTCTAAAATTGCTTCCCTAGCATTTTCCTTTTTAACCTGTATTTCAATGGCTCTAGTTAGCCTTTCTACAAATTTCAAAAAGGGCTCTGATGGTAGCTGTTTAATTTTACTATAGGGCTCCAAAGGCCCCTCAGGTTGTAGGGAAAAGAATGCTTTTTCAGCTGCTTCTTTTACCTTCTCGAGTGTTTCTGCAGGAATTGCAGCAGCTTGGACTGAGGGAGAAGACCACTGGCCCTCACCACAGAGGTGCTCAATGGTGATAGGGTTACCACTGTTGTCTTTTGCTCTGTTTGGATCAGCCTGTAAGCCTGGGAGAGCATCTTTTAGCAGTTGTTTCAATGCTGATTCCCATAATTTGAATTCTGTGGAGGTCATGAGGCAGGAAAAAAGCTGTTTTAAATCATGTGGGACTACCACAGTCCTACTCAATTCAGAATTTAAAAGGCCACGGAAATATGGACTGTGTGGACCATATTCCTTATGAGATTTACAGATCTCTTTAATCAATTGTCGTCCAAAAGAACTCCAATTGGCAGTAGGGGCTGCTCCTCCCTGAGCTGCAGGCTGAAACGTAACAGGAGCTAGTGACAACATGGGACTATGCATTGGGTCTGCCGTCCCCTGCTCTGTATCCCTGGAATCAGAAGCATTGGGATCACAGCTACAGGTTTGGGGACAGGCAGTGGGTGTGTCCCCACCGTGGGAACCCGGGGAGGGGGCGGGGACAGGGAGCCGGCAAGGGGCGGGGAAACTGTGGGAACAGGGGGCAGGGACAAGGGGCTGGCAGGGGGTGGGGCAACCGTGGGAACAAGGGGGGGGGCAATGGGCTGGCAGGGGGCGGGGACGCCTGGTGACATCACGTCAGCAGACGCCCCCTGGGAGGAGTAGAGTGGCGGAGCCGAGGGTACTACAGGAAAGGGGGGGAAGGGGGGAAGGTGTGACAAGGAACAGAAGGAGAGGGGGATGGGGCAGGAATTTTGGGATGTTTAAGAGGATTTTGGGAAGAAGAAGACCAGGTTTGGGAAGATGCCACGTGGCATCCACCATCTTGTGGACCCCCTAGGGACTGGGGGCCATTTTGGACATCACTGCTCTCTGGAAAGCTACCAAGTTTAGGGTAAAGAGGTTTAGGGGTTTTTGAGCTAGGAGAGGGAGAAACAGGGACACCAGAGGTACATGGCTTTACATTTGGCTTTTTCTCCATTTTCTTTTGTTTGAGCAATGCTGTTCGAATTTGTAAACTCTAGAACACAAATTTAGCTGAGGGTGATTTGCTAGATTGTCCTAAGGTTATCAATTCATTCCCAACTTTATCCCAGAATTGAATATTGTGGATTTCTTCAGGGGAAATGTTTGGGAACTGCAGAAAAAGCCATCTTATAAACTGTTTCAATTTTCCTTTAGAGAATTTCACATTGCCATTGACTAAAATGCTAACAATATTAAAATACACTCCCCTTTGTACAATGCTAAGTTTGGAACTCGTGTTAGATGTAAAAAGCAAAGCACTTAATCTCGCCTGACCAAAAACAAAGCTAAAATCAGCTACCAATTTCTAAAAAAACCCACAGATATAAAGCGATAACGAGCAGCCAAAAGCTTCACAATGCAGCTGTATGTACTGCTTTTAAAATTCCCGGGCAGCAGCAGCAGGGCACGCCCTGCCGAGCCGAGGCAGAAACAAAGCCTCTCCCTCCGTGGAATGCAGCCCCCCCGCGGAGCAGAGAGAGCAGCCACTCTACGTGGCAAGCCAAAACCGGGGCCCCCCGCCGCCGCGCCGCGTGTGCAAAGAGCACTCCCGACCCCGCACCGAGAGAGATCCTCCGGCCACGTGGAAAGAGAGCCCCCCCCCCCTCCCCCGCACAGAGAGCAAAAGAGAGTCCTCTGCGGAGCAGAGAGCCGAGAGCCCCCCCCTCCCCCGCACCGAGAGAGAAAGTGAGTCTCCTAACACGTGTAGATAGCTGAGCACGGTGGTGAGCCGGGGGGGAAGGGCAGAGAGCGATCCCGCTCCGGCGCGAATTCCAAAAGACATTGAAACGCGGCAGAAAGCTAAAAGCCTGGAACGCAATGAATTCCCGTCTGTGGGGCTGCGCAGCCAAAAATGCAAAGGCAAAAAGGAACAGAACTCACGGCAGAGTCTGGTTTTGAGCTTCTGCTCTACCGAAAGCAGAGATACTCACGTGAAATGGAAGCTGTACATGGCTGGGTCTAGGTAGGCAGGTCTCCACCGGAAAAGGACTTCTCTCTGGGCAAGAGAGGCTACCCTCTTCTTCCTCTGTAAAATCTGCTCACCACAATGAAGCCGGGCTTTCTAGAGGCGCCGAACAGTCCACGAAACTTTTTCTGGGAGTATTCCCAAAGTCTCTAGCTGAGGGCGATGCAACCAAAGCCCTTCTAGCTGGATGCACGGCTGCCAAAGCTTCTCTGAGGTACTGCGAGTCCGTTCTCGGGCTGCGGAGTCGCTTTGCCCACCCAGGGATGCCAGTTATTGGAATAAGAATCCCAATATACCAGTTAGATGGTGCCTGGGTCAGTGTGGTGCTCGCTGCTGAGCCAAAGGCGGCTTCTGTGGTGCTTTACCCCAGAGATACCTCGGCTGCTGGAGATTGCAGCAGGGCACTGAGCAAGTCCAGGCTTGTCAGGGACTCCGTTTACCTCAGGAGAGAGAGCTTCTGGCGATGGTGAAGAGAAAAAAGGAGAGGATTCTGCTGGAGGGTTGTCCAGATGTTTATTCCATGGTTACAGAGGTCTGAACCGGGGCAACTGCTCCAAGCAGAATAAGGCCGCATGGTCTGATTAACCTTTTAAGCTCCGGGACAGGGGAAGGGGAGGGGACAGGTGAGCTACCAACCAGGTGAAAGGGGCAGGGTCTCAAGGGACTAGGGACACTTATCCAATGTCCCCCAGGCCTGAGTGACCAACCACACGACGCCTTGCTGGAATGTTAAACCTGATTGACAGGGCACACTCAGCAAGGGGCGAGGGGGAAGGGAATATTGGCACACCTGAAGAAGGGACCCGGAAGCTAAAAACACACCACAACACAGCCCATGCTGAGCCCTGGACTCCTTTGCTAGCCAGGCATATGGTCTCTAGCTTAAAGCCAAGTGAAAATCCCTGTGTGCCTCTCTGGCCATCCTTCAGCCAGAACCTCAACTTGAAATGCATTTCTGAGTGTTGCAGTACCTTTAGTAACTTAGTCTCTGAAGCACAGGCACCAGGAATTTGTCTGTGTTGCAGACAAGGGAGAATGGAAATGAGAATATAGCCACATCTTATCTGAAGGAATCTCCTGTTTATGCTCTCCCTTGCTTCTGCAAGTGGACACTTCAGTGCATGTTGAGGATGGGCAAGGGGAACAAGAAAAATGGTAAAAGTCCAACAGTGTTTGATATTGCTCTCAGAACTCCTGAGGAATTAAAAAATATAGAGGGGATACTTATTCATTGCTCAGGAGGTACTTGTAAAAGGGCTTAATCAGAAACATTTTCAGAGAAATCAAGTAGATATCCCCATAATTCTTGTTTCTTCATGTTAACTTTCAAGGATTTAAATTGGGAAGTATCTTTTTTTTTGTGATGCTGGGTTTCTTAATGTGGTACTTGTGGTACTTGGCTAATTAGGAGAATGCTTTTGACAGAAAGGAATCTTCCCAATTAAAATTAAGTGCCATTTTCTAATGGCCTTTCCCTCTAGTGTCCTGCTGGGAGTGTTGTGGTCTAAGAAAGCACAGACAGATCTAAAATGGAGTGCCAGGGTTGGCAGAGTTAAGAAAATCTGGTCTGCCTGACCATTTCTGTACTTAAAAAAACACCAAGTAAAATACTTGATTGTATACAAATTCTGGTCATTGGACTGAAACTGAGAGGGTATATACAACCCTTGCAACATAGTGTGAGGTCTCTGTAGTCCTAGAAATTGATTCTTTGACCTCAGAACAAAAATGTAGGCATCAATACGTTGTTTTCTTAGGAACTGCTTTTCCAGATTCCCTTATTAAAAGGGAAAATTCAGGTGCTGAATTTTAAAATCTCATTAAACTTATATTTTTTATTTGCCCATTCACCTGGTCTCCTTTCCTTTTCAAGGCCTCCCACAGTCTCAAGGTATATGTATATTACTATGACTCATCCGAATTATGCCAGAACAGTCTAACTAGAGGTTAATGTGCCTTCCTCTTCTAGTACCTTGATCTTTGTAAAGTTCTCTCAAACTCATCACTCTCTTAGGGTTGGGTACATTCACTGTCTTTTTCTAAGATGTATGTATTGAAGTTGCAACAGGTTTGTACTGTTACTTGTGGCTTGTTCCATTTGTGCTAGGATGTGGTGTTGACACAAATCAATACACTGTTTTTTCTTGGTATCAGTCTTACTTGTGACATCTATCAGTGCGTGCTTGTTGTCACAATCTGCTAGTACAAGCAGGGGTTGTGATGGTTCATTAACTGATCTCAGAGTGCAAAAACAACACAGGAAGGGGATTTCAGTATTAATCAAAACAAATGCACCTTTTATTGAGTGCCCACCGCAAATGCGATAGAAGGATTAGAAAGGAAATAAAGGATAGAGAGAGAAAGGGGGGGGTATATCTACCAACGGAGAGACTAAATCCTCGTGGTCCAGCCAATAGATCCGTCTTGTCACGTTGGGGAGAATCTTGGAGTCTTTGGTTAGCTCAGAGGTCTTTTATAGTCGTCTGCCAGGAGGGGAACAGGTACAGGACAATGGAGAATAAGTCAGTTGAGAGCAAGTACAGACAGTCCAGTTCAGGACCCATTGTTTCAGGACTGGTTTCCATGGGAAACCAGTCTTGGTCCAGCAAACACATCTGCAAGTAACACTTGGCAGACATCCCACTTCAATCAGCCCAGTACCCCCATGTTAGAATTTTAAGGGTCTCAGTCCTTGGGGGAGGGGCTTCAATCTCCGTCCTTGAGGGCGGTCATGAGGTAGATGAGGAATTTTCTGTGGGGGATCACCAAAGTTACCTCAGAAAGTTAGACTTTCTCTAAAGCAGGTGGTATCTGGCTGAGAGGTGGGGAAATTCATGGGCTATTGTGATGAGCAGGTATCATGAAGCAGGTGTAAGCATACAGAGCAGCCTGGTAATTGCTAGGCCCTGCTCAAAGCAGTGTACGGTGGCAGCACAGCAAGCACACCTGCAAACAATCACTTAGCAAGCATCCACCTCAACCAGGCCAGAACTCCAGTCAGGGTCTTCAGGGTCTTAGTCTCTGTCCTTGTGACGATTGTGAGGCAAATGAGGGAAACTTCAGACAGGTCTCTTACACTTGTATATTAATGTGTACACAAATACTGGCTCTTACCCATGGCCTATGATGTATATGATGCACAAACTACACAAGATGTTTTAAAAAGTGCAGGGGTCACAACTTCTTGCCTGAGGGTATGATGTCTTACAGTGAACTGTTTCTAATGGTTTTTTTTCCAAATATATTTAATAAGATCCAAAGCCTTTGGAGAAAAAAATCAGGGCTTGCTGGCACTTGTTGGCTTTTGTTCTGAATCCAGTCTGATGTTTATTAACAACTCCTGAAAATCCACCCATCTAACAGCTTTTCTCAGCTTGTTGTTTCTTTCATGAGCTGTGTCAGAAACAGCACTGGATCCTGAACTATCACAGAAGCTGTCAAGTGAAATAGTAACAACTCTCTTCAAATATTACAGTGTGCATTTTTAATTGTCAGGTAAAACTGTTCAAAATTATTGATGCAACTTGCAAATGGAACAGTGGGAAATTGCAGATATGTAAAACCAGTCTCTGCACATGGGGCTCAGTGTTCAGTTACCTTGTAAATTGTTTCTTCTCTCTGAAAAGCGGAGGTTGGTATTTTTAGTTTTTATTTTTCATACAAAGACATTACACATTTGGCTTTGTTTTCTAAATTGGAAAAGGATATCTTTGTTCTTAATCTGACATCTGGAGTTTGGGCTAAGTTTCTGTCTTTTATGCAGATAGAGGATGCAGTGATTGATACAGAATGTCCCTTCCCAGCTTTAAGGGTAATTTGTTCATAAGAACATAGAAACAGGAACACTTCTTCACTTTCTGTGGCCTTCCATGGACATACATATCCATTATTAACTGAAGTACATTACCACACTCTGTTGATTCGTGAGACTACCTTTGTATTTAGAATCAGCATCATTAGTCATCAGTGTATTGACATTAATAAATGGTCACAGAGCTCTAATGTATGTGTATTTCCTGTTCTTACTGCATCTGTTTTCCCTGTACCCCAATGCAGACTTAATCTGCAGTTCTCTTTTTAGTTCTTGCTAACTTTGGAGTTTCTTCAAATTCAGCAAGGTCCTGCTTTTACCACAGTTCCTTTTAAGAGTAGAACAGATTGGTTTAACTTTGTTTTCTAATCTTTAGCACTTTCCTCCCATTTCTTCTTAGTTCACCTTTAAGAGTAATCTCAAAGCTGCTTGCCTAGTCTGAAAAATATTGAGTCATAATAAAAAGAAAACCTGTTGCCCTGTGTAGAAAGATCGCTCTGTGCTTTTACCATAAACTTCAGTGTCTGGCTGCCTACCTTGGAAGAGGAGACTCCATTCCTGCATACTCTACAGAAGCTGAAATTCTCTTGCATTCATATTATAAAGTGGATGTCAGCAGATCAGGAAGTGGATGTGCTCTGCATCTGCACCCAGTTTGTTAGACTGATCAGTGGTGCTTTAGTCAACTAAAGAACTGGCATCTTTGGCTGCTACTTGGTGTTATAACTAAACTGAAGGCAAAATTGAGGGTGCATTGGTGACTTTTTTGCCGACTTGGTCCCATTTAAAGGCTTTCTCCACAGACTTTTTGTATTTTGCATATTTCATGGATGATGAAAAAACTTTGCTATTGTAGGACTATGAGATTAACTCTGTGCTCAAAAGGCAAAAGTTATTAGCTTTGGCCAGCAGTAATGCCAAAGGCTGGCTATGCTCAGAGATGGGCTGGTAATAGTGTTTGAGCAATGGAAGCCTTGAGAGTTCCACAACAGTCCTTGCCAGTCTTTCCCAAGCACTGTTCAGCACTATCCCTATATAAAACCAAAATAGGGATTGCACTGAGCCGTGAAACCTGCTGAATTTCCTAGATTTAAGAGATATACAGGAGAGGAGTCCAGGTTCCATTTGTTTTAAATATAACTTTAAACTAATGCAGCTATACTCTCAGATCAGCACCACTTCCTACCTTTCCCTCCATTTAGATGGGAATTAAAAAGTAAATTCAACAATACATGATCTGGTTGTGTGCTTGCAAGTGGAACATGGGGTTCTTGAAATTTGAGAATTGAAATTTCTTACGTGGAAGAACTCTGTGGGTGCAAAGAGCTTGGATCTTTTGGATTACAGTTCTGCCAGCTTGCTAAATGCAATTAAGTACTCTGGACTCTTCTGAAGAACTGATCATTTTAGGTCATCTGTGTGTTGCTTGACCACATGGACAATGTAACAGTGATTTTTACAGCTTACTTTCTACATGTCAGTCACAACTCATAATTTGCCATGTGGAGGAAAATTGTTAATTTGATCTGGAAATGTGGACGTGGACACAACATGGGCAGTGGGATTGAGGGCACCCTCAGCAAATTTACTGATGACACTGAGCTGTGTGGTGCAGTCAATATGCTGGAGGGAAGAGATGCCATCCACAGGAACCTTGGCATACTTGAGAGGTGGGTCTGTGCGAACCTCATGAAGTTCAAGAAAGCAAAGTGCAAGGTCCTACTACTGGGTCATGTCAGTCCCAGACACACCAACAGGTTGGGTGGAGAAGTGATTGAGAGCAGCCCTGGGAGAAAGACTTGGGGGTGATGGTTGATGAAAAACTTACCATGAGCCGACAGTGTGAACTCACAGCCCAGAAACCAACAAAATTCTTGGCTGCATCAAAAGGAGCGTGGCCAGCAAGTCAAGGGAGGAGATTCTCCCCCTCTGCTTTGCTCTTGTGAGACTCCACCTGGAGTACTGTGTCCAGCTCTGGGGTCCCCAACATAAAAAGGACATGTAACTGTTGGAGCAAGTCCAGAGGAGGGCCAGAAAATTGATAAGAGGACTGGAGCACCTCCCCTACCAAGACAGGCTGAGAAAGTTGGGGCTGTTCAACCTGGAGAAGAGAAGGTTGTGTGGAGATATCTTAGCAACCTTCCAGTATCTGAAGGGGCTACAGGGATGATTGAGAGGGACTACTCATCAGGAACTGCAGACAGGACAAGTAGTAATGAGTAAAAATTGAAAGAAATTAGGAAATTTAGGCTAGATATTGGGAAGAAATTTTGTACTGTGAGGGTGGTAAGATACTGGAACAGATGGCCCAGAGAGGTTGTGGATGCCCGAATCCTGGCAGTGTTCAAAGCCAGGTTGGATAAGGCCTTAAGCAACCTGATCGAGTGGAAGGTATCCCTGCAGGGATACCTGGCAGGGGGGTTGGGACAAGATGATTTTTAAGGTCCATCCCAGCCCCATGACATACTATGATTCTATGTATCTATTAAGAGCTTAATTTTCCCTCTTGCATTGACCAAGTTACTGTGTTCACATACCAGAAAGATGTTGCTCTTTGAAAAAGCATGTTAGTGTATGTGGCAATGCCCCATGTTCTTTTTTAAATACCTAGATCTGTACATTCTCATCTGAGTATTGTTAAACATGCTGTAGTCTGGCATACAGGTCTTTTACTGCTGCCCTGTTACATAGATAATTGTAATTAACTGCAGTTTGGTTTTTTCTACTACTTGAGGTTGAGTGATCTGAAAATTGGTGAACAAAAAGTATTTGTGCATCTTAGTATGTGTATCTCTAAATAAAATGTATTTGAATAGTTTGTTGGCTTGGCTGATGGTTTCCTTGATTTTGTAATTATCCCACTGCAAATAAAACCAGGGCAGTTGGGTTTCTCCTTGTAACAGTCCAGCTTCTCTGTTGACATGACGGATTCAAAGGAAACAAAGTAAACTGTTGTTTTTCCTTCACCATTGAGTGGATTGATATCCCAAGGGTACGTTCTCAACATATTCCTGTTTTTCATAGCTTATACATCAGTCCTGTTCTCTGTATAGCTGCAATAACACTCCTTGCTTCTATAGTAAATGTATCTAATGGCAGAGTTGGGACTGTTACGCTCTTCAAAGCATGTCCTTTCTGTTCTCTTCTTCTGGTACCTAATTTGTTCTGAGGCAAGAGTTTCCTTTTAACCATGTTATTTTTTCTAAAAAATATTGTACACCACAGATACCTGTAGGTGGACAGTTAGGTCTAGGACTAAGGGTTTTAGGGGAGACCTTATGTACTGAAAATGCAGCTGTTGCACTAGATCTTTCACCATATTTTAATTGCCTAGGAGAGTGAGGCCTCTGTCCAACTGTCCTATTTCCCTGTCTCCTCTTGTCTGCCTAGAATTGGGAAGGTTATTTTTTGGAGAGGAGGAATGTCCATAAAACATCGAAGCTTTATGTTGAAGGTTAAAATCATGTGCCTAAAAGCAACTTCTGCATCCCCATCTTCTTCACACTTGACTTCACCCCACGGTGCTAATTTTCATGGTCATGGACAAACTGCAGCTTTGTATGCAAGCTATGGGAGACCATGTGTCTTGATTTGCCATATCTGCTCTGTAGTATTGTAGTAGGCATTAGAGAGGAGAGTCTAAAAAGCATGTGAATGTTATCCTGTCATCCTACTGGCCTTATACCAAAACTGAGAGATGCAAGAAAAGAAACACTCATGGCCCTGGAGACAGGCAGGAGATGGTGGGTTAGATATATGGTGGGAGGAAGATAGAAGGTGTTGGTAGTAGTGGTTTCTGACTTGCATCATGTCACAGCCATGGATTTGGATGAGCTTGTGCCAACCCCTCAATGCAGAAGCTGTATCTGAACTGCTTGAGCTGTGCTCTATTCCTAGAGGGTTATTCTTGGTGGTGCTTCCCTTTAACACAGAACAGGGCCCCTGTCAGGCTGATGCTTTTGTTTATACCCCTATACCTCATAGGAAAATAAGAAGATGGTGAAGGGATAGTTTAAGCTATAGAAAAGGCCCTGGCAATCAGGGTTACTAACTCTCCAGTTGCATCGGATGATCCATTAAGTACAGCATTCAGATGATGTGAGGCCTGTCAACTGTCTTGTGGGACCAAAACGGATTGGGGATGGGTGAGGGCCTCAGGAAGTATGAAGACAGTCAGTACTCCTCAAGCTCCTCCTAGATGTGTGTCTAGCTTAAATCTCAGGAGTAAAGAGTCCAAATTTTCCCCCAGAAGCTAATTCTTGCATTCATTTATATTGTTCCATTGATTTGTAGAAACAAACTCCACAACTTTTGTGAAAGTTGTAAAGCCGATATGTTTATTACAGCGCTGGATGCATGTGGGAATTGTTCCCCTAAAATGACATGCATACCTCTGGGAACTCCAGATCCCCTTTTATCTCCCTCTCAAATACATATGCATGTAATTTCACAATAAATTAATATATATTCATTCCACTGATTTCGAGTGACACTTGCCACTAATTCTTCTTTATCAGAAAGAACTCCTGGGTCAGGTTGCCCTGTTCTGTCTGCCCCTCCCTCCCCCCTTATCTCTTGTCCTTTGGCTGAAGCAGTCCTTCCAAGCACAGGCCCTTTGTGAGCACAAGCAGTCAGACTAAACAGCAAGCTACAGACTTAACTCAAAGATGTACATTTCACCTAAACCAAAATGCATTTCTGCTCTGGAAAATTTCCACTCTGCCTCACCATCCCGTGTCTTGCAGATCCCCTTGCTTTCCTATTCACTGTGTAGATGAAGCAGTTTGTGGGGCTACTCATCTGTTTTTGTTGAAAGGGATTTTAAGTCTTTCATGGCAATGGTCTTCACTTCTTATACTGAACAGACCAGATTCCCTCAGCATTTTCTCACTGGCCATGCTTGGCATGTATGTGTGTGGCCATTGATATTTCTGGTTGTGGAACCAAGATCTATTGTACTCCTTGGCCTTGTAGTATATGATGGAGATAATTCATGCTATTAATGTATAAAATATTGCAAGATCCAAACTATGTCTTTTGACCACCCTGGATGGGAGCAGTGTCTTAATCATATACATCTAGTTCCCGGACTATGTTGAGATAACATCAGGTTCTTTAATGTAAGAATAGTAACTTCCAGGGTGATAATCACCGGCTTCCCTGGGTCACCAGGACCACACAAGAGTGATTATTGCCTCGAAGATTACATCTACCACGATGATTGACAGCACCACCCTGTTACATGTGAATACTGACTTCCCCGAAGTTCTCTCACAACATCTAGACACCTGGACTGGACCTTTGTCTACCTCTGCACATGTAAAGCCCCGGTTCTGCATGTGAAGAGACACAAAGAACATTCGGTCATCTCTGCCTCGGGCAGAAAAAAACTGTATAAGAACTCGCTGCGCGAAGCAGCATTCGTGAACACGGGGACTCTGACATTCGGAGGTCAGATCTGTGTTCACCCAGCGCCGAACCCAGGCTCAACGCTGCCCTTGGCTGTGGTGGTTTATGACGACCGAAATTCGGTCTCGTGGACAAATTATTAAATATTTGTTAAATTTTCTTATAAGTTTGGTTCTCGATTTCATCATTTATAACAGCCTGGTGACCCCAACGTGATTTGATATTGGGATTCGGGACCCCCTTCCCACCCGGGAGGCGCCCCGCTGATTTCAGCGGCCCGAGCGGGATTGGAGTCCGAAAAACCAATCAAATTCACAAAGAACTGAAACCGGAGCCACAGCCAAGGGGGATATAACGTGCCCAATTCTCAGCAAGCTCGGAATGATCCAGAGAGATCTCCGAGACCCGAGGTTTTTTTTTTCACTCGGAAAAATCGATGTGCACGTAGAAATCCACACGGGAAAAGGAACCGTAAATATCGTGTGGTTGAGTGAAGCGTGACCGGATGCATGTGTGAGACGAGACTCTGTCACGGGGCAAGTGTGGACCCCACGATCGCATTTCCACCATCCCACAGGGGAAGCAGGATGCTTTGCCTGACATACATGAGACCGGACCTCGGGGAGAGTCTAGGGGGAAAACCAGTCACGGTTGAGATCAGGAGGGGGGAAGAGGCGAGCCTAGAAAATTCTAGGAATCGGTCTGCCTTCTGATCCAGAGGAAACAGGTAAAAATCAGTCTAAAAAGTCAGCAGAATGGTTCTCTGCTCAACTGAGTCAGGCTGGTGGCTTTTCGCAAACCGGAGAAACCAACATCGGAAAAAGAAACGGGACCCGCGACAGACATCCCAACGAAAGGGAGAAGGTAAGAAAAATCATAGAAATCCTTGAGAAAATGGGGTTGGGAAAGAGCAGACTCCAGAGAAAAACCCAGGAAAAACCTCCCCAGGGTCGCAGGAAAATTCTACCAGAAATCCCAACAGATAGTCCCCTGGGATGGATGCTAGAACACTGGGATGAAAGCCCGAGGAGGGTGGGGAAGTCCAAGGAGAAAATGGTCCATTTTTGCATGGAAAAATGGGGAGGGAGGGAGATTGGAAAATATGTGGTTTGGCCCATTTTCGGCACGTTTGAAGCGTGGACTTGTGAGTCTTTGTATGACCACGTGTTCAATCGCCGCCTGCGGGATCCTGAGGAAATTGAGTATGCCAAAATGTGGAGGCACACTTGTACGGGGTTATACCCGATACCAGCTCTCCGGCGTGCAGCAAAAGCGAGAAAGGAATGGGAGCCGTTGGAAAATCTTCCACCCCCTTACCTTGTGTCCCTGCAACAGCCTGAACCCGTGCAGGTACAAGCAGTGCCTGAGAATGCCTCCCAAGGCAAGGGTTCAGCAGGCTCAGGCGACGGCACTGCCGCCAACACCAGAACAGGCGGCGGCATCCGCTTTCCCACATGGCCAAGCGGTGGCGGCTCAGCCGCTGCCGCAGGCTTCTCCAAAAACCAAGGAGAGAAAGGTAACCATCTCAAAGGATGTCTCTCCCCCGGCCCATCGGACGAGGCGGCGGACAAGGAGGGCAACCATGGGGGACAGTGGGGATCAGGAGGAGAAGCCCGGCATCTTCCCTTTACGGGAAGTGCCGACAGCTCCGGGGGTGATTGGGTATGTACACACCCCGATTGACACAAGTGACGTGAGGGTGTTCAAAAAGGAGATGGGAAAATTGATGGATGATCCTTTGGGGGTGATGGAAAGGTTGGATGAGATTTTGGGAACCAGCATATACACCTATGAGGATCTCCAAGCGATCCTAAGATCTCTGTTTAACAACGAGGAGAGAGACATGATCCAGCAAGCCGCGATCAAAGATTGGGAAAAGAGAAACCCTATGGGGGGGCCGGGGAGGAAAGGTGGCCAAATCAGAAACCGTCTTAGGAAGCCCAGACGGAGGAGGGTGTTGCCTTCTGATACAAGGCAGGCGGCCTGGTTTCAGGAGACAGCACGGTGACCCATTCTCCAGGGTCACTCGGGCCTAAGAAACACGCGGACACCAATATGGTGGAGGATCAAAGGCCTTTATTCTCTCTTCTCATGGGGTTTTATAGTCTAGGGGGCTTCTACGTCAGGTGGGGGTCTGTCTTTACCATCTATGGTTAGTAGGGGATGGAAAGTTACCTGGGCAAGTGGAAAGTTACCGGAATCCAGTTCGGGGGGGCTACATTCCTATGTTAATTTTCTTATCTAAGGGGGCAGGGGCCCTGTCTTCCCGTAACATCACGAGATCTTCCGAACGCCAGGCCCTATCTGCTACATCTCCCCCCCCCTTTTTCACAAATGAATGAGGTAGTCATACACTGAAATGAGGTATAAGGTTGTAGTTCGATAAGGAGAAGGGGGTTTGGTAAATCTGAATAAGTTTTCGCCAGTCAAGGTTAGGACTTGTGGCTGGCAGTGTTCCCTGGTTGGATTCGCCGCCCGATGAACAGGATGTTGGCCCGTTCCAGGCGGGCCTGAACGAATGAGATCAGCTTGTTCAGCAGGCAAGGTCCGAAGGTAACCGCTAGAAGCAGCAATGCCAGTGGACTTATTAGGGTAGAAATCAGAGTGGTTAGCCATGCTGATTGATTGAACCAGGACTCGAACCAGCCCTGTTGGGCTTCTTTGTCTTTCTGCCTCTGAGCCAGTCTGTTTCTGAGTTCTGCCATGGAGTCTCTCACGACTCCTGTGTGGTCTGCATAGAAGCAGCACTCCTCTCTCAAGGCGGCACACAGGCCTCCTTGCTGCATGAACAGGAGGTCCAGACCTCGCCTGTTCTGCAAGACCACTTCCGAGAGAGAGGAGACTGACTTCTCCAGGAAGGAGATGGATTTCTCGATCCTTTGCAGGTCCTCGTCGATGGTCATTTGCAGCTGGGACAGTCCTTGGTGCTGTGTCGCTAGGGCTGAGACACCCGTTGCCATTCCTGCCGCTCCTAAACCGAGCAACATCGCAATAGTTACACCTGTTATTATTTCTCTTTTGTGGAGCCGGCTGGGTTCCTCAAAAAGGTGGTACACTTCTTCGTCTGAGTGGTACAGGACCCTAGGAACAATCAGAACTTGGACACAAAAGTCGTTAGAGTCATCATATTGGCAAGAGACACACAGGGACTCACTCCAGACCGGTGGCAAACCCACATCCCAGGTGCGGATGGGACTACCCACTTATTGTTTTTCCTGTTAGGCTTGACAACTTTGGTGCAGACGTTGCCTCTCCACCTAGCTAGTGTTGCATTGCCAAAGCATCTGCCCTGGCCTGTGACTTGACTCAGGGTGATTCCTTTGCAAGGGGTTTCCCATCTGCACTGGTGCGGGGCATCAGCTGTGGAGTAACTGAAGGGAGTGTTTAAGGCAATTCCTTCATAAAAGGGAGGTTTGACATCGGAGCAAAGCCAGCAGGATTCGGTTAGGTTAGGGTTGGATTCATTCAGGGATATAAAGGTAGCTTCTAACATACGAAGGATTGGGTCTGAGTCCAACCTGGCTGCGCGGTCTGGCTGAAAGACTTCCGCATGGCCGGTTGGGACTTTGCTAGCTCTAGTGGGTAGGGTTTTAGGGTAGGTTGCGTTTTTCCCTTTTTGCACGCTTTTAATCACTTTGTTTGGTCCGACCGCTCGGCCATTGCACCGTAAGCGGGGATGCAAAATTGACCGCTCCCTGTGAGGGCACAGGGCACGAGAGTCTCCTGCCCCCCTGGGGGTCGCCGTGGCTGGGCCGCTGCATCGGGGTGTCTTCTCGCGGCTCTTATAGATCCCTCTCGGGCGTGCTCGGAGCAAGGATGCTGCCAGGGAAAGCTGTGCCGGCTGGGGACAGCTCGCTGAGTTGCTGCCTTTCCCCAGAAGCTTGGGCTAACGCGGTCGTCCCGCCACTCCTGTTTAAATAGAATCCGCCCTGCCCCATCAAAAAGCATGCGGCTTATTTGCGTAATATCAAAAGTGAACAGATCATTATTGTTAGAAAGGTCGTTCACAAACGTGGGTACTACAGTTGAATTGACTCTTCTTTCTGAAATCACTTTGGCTTCCCTTAGGTTAACTGGGGTATATGCCCCCCGTTGGTTTCCCTGCGCTCCGGCAACCCCCACCGGGAAAGCGTTCATGGGGGCTGCCGGCGCTCGGTCCCTACAAGCTGTCTTTGTTTTTCCCCAATCGGTGAGTTTGTGTTGCGACCGTTTCCCGATATTGTTTAAAGCTCTATTCGGTTTCGCTCGAAACCGTATTAATTCTGCTCTCTCAGTTTCCGAGTCCCAGCCGGGCTCGGTCAGCTCTCCCGAGCTGTCTGAGCAGCTGTTATTTGACTCTGAGGCGGAAGCTGAACGCTCTCCGTGCCATTTTGTGCGGCTCCAACCCCGCTCCTCCCTTCGGGGGTGGTGCCGTTCCTTCTCCCTGCGCTCCCCCCGCCTCCTGGTGGGGGAGGTCCTTGCCCTATAAGGACCTAATTTGAATAGAGCGCTCTGATTGGTCTCCCGCTCCACTGCAGGGGCCGCCCCTTCTCCCCCCTCGCCCGTGCATGCGTTGTCAAGCAGACTGATTGCATCTCCGCCCCCCGCCTCTTCCCTTCCACCCTTGCCATGCGGTTCGGCGGTACCTTCAAACGCAAACGGCGGCGGCGAGTCCCCGCCGGTCCCGGCGGGGTCCGACAATCTGGCCGCACTCCGCACCCCCTCTGCCTGTCCCCGGCAGAAGAACTGCGCGTGCCGCTCTGCCTGCCGCGCTGGGCTGGCGGCCGGTGGGGAAGGGACGCATAGAGAAACCGCGGATTTTTCGGAAGGTTCCGCGGGGGGGCTGGGACCCAGTGGGCTCCGCGAGAGGGTCGGGGGGTCCCATGGGGGCTCCGGGGGGTCCCCTGGGGGTCTGGGCTCGGGCTCGGGAAGGGGTGGAACGCTCCCGGCCCCGGCATATTCCCGCATTCAATCCGATCGCTCTCAGACACTGTGTGCGTCGCGGCCCCCGCCCCCTGCTTTACTGCAACAAATAAACGTATATGCGCGACTTTCCACGTCTCCTGTTCTTCTAATGCCTTGCGTAGGGCCTCTTCTCCTTTCCCCCACGCTTTGAGGCTTTTACCACTGCCTGAGGACTTAGTGTCCTCTGCTAAGGCGGCAGTGCGCTTCTCCCGCACTTCCAAATATAATATATTTACCGGACGTTCGATCGTCCCGAGCTCTAGGAGCCTTGCAATAGCAAGATTAGAATTCCTGAGCTCACACTTAATTTTACATTCTAACCCAAACTGTGCATGCATATCTGATACGACCTTTGCATAGGATTCCATGTTCCTTGCTGGTCCGGGGACGTCTCCCCCGCTGCAGTCGGGACCTGCCGCTGCAGCCGCTACTTCCTGTCCAGGCGAATTCCCGTTCCCCGGGCGCTGATCGGCTTCCCGGGTTTTCGGCACCAGAATGTTGCCTTCTGATACAAGGCAGGCGGCCTGGTTTCAGGAAACAGCACGGCAACCCCCTTCCCCGGGGTCGCTCGGGCCTAAGAAACACGCGGACACCAATATGGTGGAGGATCAAAGGCCTTTATTCTCTCTTCCCGTGGGGTTTTATAGTCTAGGGGGCTTCTACGTCAGGTGGGGGTCTGTCTTTACCATCTATGGTTAGTAGGGATGGAAAGTTACCTGGGCAAGTGGAAAGTTACCGGAATCCGGTTTAGGGGGCTACATTCCTATGTTAATTTTCTTATCTAAGGGGGCAGGGGCCCTGTCTTCCCGTAACATCACGAGATCTTCCGAACGCCAGGCCCTATCTGCTACAGGAGGGAAGGCAGAAAATTATAAATTTGAGAAATATGGTCATTCAGGGTATCCGGGAGGCAGTACTGAAGGGGCAAAACATGAGCAAGGTACTCAGAGAGTGCCAGGGGAAAGATGAGACCCCCATGGAATGGCTGGAGAGGCTCCGCAAAGGTCTGAGAATGTATTCAGGAACAGATCCCGACTCTCCGGTGGGGATGGTATTGTTGAAAATGCAGTTCGTGGCAAAATCTCTGGAAGATATTCAGAAAAGGCTAGAAAAGATAGACGGGTGGCAGGAACAGGGATTGCAGGAACTGCTTCGGGAAGCCCAGAAAGTCTACATGAGACGGGATGAGGAGAAACAGAAGATCCTAAGCCACATTTTTGGTGGCTGCAGTAAGGGAAGCACAAAAGCAGGAGCAAGGTAAGGACGTGGCGAAAAAGGCACCGGCAAAGAAACAGGGTTTGTCACAGGGGAAGGGTCCGAGCAAACAAAGGCGGGATTTTGAGTGCTTTTACTGCAAACAGAAGGGACACATCTGAAGGAATTGTCCCAACAAAGCCAAGGACCAAGCAATGTTTCAGGAAGATTAGGGGTGTCAGGGGATTTTCAGTTTGGGGTCTGGAACACCGAGGGAGCCCTTGATAAAATTAAAAGTGGGACCCCACAGGGAAGAGATGTGGTTTATGGCAGACTCGGGGGCGGAACGGACAACGGTGCAACAAATACCAAAGGGGTGCTCTCTGAGCAACGACTCCATGATGGTAACGGGAGCAAAAGGGGAACCTTTTGAGGTTCCAATCATAAAAAATGTAGAAATAGAAACGGAAAAATAAAAAACGCAAAGGAAATATATTGTTGGTTAGGGATGCTGATTTCAATTTGCTGGGGCAGAACATCATGGTTGCTCTGGAAATTGGGTTGGCAGTGGAAAAATCCCAGCTCAAGGTGAGAATTTACAAACTCACCATCCAAGACGAGGGAAAGATAGACCCAAGGGTGTGGTATGTTCAGGGGGAGGCTGGGAGGCTGGACATAGAGCCGGTTCGGGTTGAGATTGAGAGACCAGAAGACCCGATATGGGTCAAACAATATCCCATCTCCATGGAAGGGAGAAGGGGTTTGAAGCCAGTGATTGACAAAATAATAAAGAAAGGTACCCTGGAGCCGTGCATGTCCAGACACAACACCCCAATTCTGGTGGTGAGGAAAACAGATGGCAGCTTCAGTCTGGTGCAGGACTTAAGGGCTGTGAACCAGAGAACTAAGACTTTGTTCCCCACAGTTTCAAATCCTTACACTTTGTTGAGCAATATCTCTCCT
Organism: Zonotrichia albicollis; assembly: GCF_047830755.1. NCBI lineage: Eukaryota > Metazoa > Chordata > Aves > Passeriformes > Passerellidae > Zonotrichia > Zonotrichia albicollis. The sequence goes on from NC_133859.1 coordinate 6,573,547, forward strand.
GATGACACTTGGTACAGTGTAATTGACTTAAAGGACGCTTTCTGGACCTGTCCTCTAGCTGAGGACAGCTGCGATTTTTTCATGTTTCAGTGGGAAGACCTGGAGACAAACAGAAAGCAGCAGCTCAGGTGGACTTCGTTGCCTCAGGGCTTTGTGAACTCTCCAAACTTATTTGGACAGGCACTTGAAGAGGTTTTAAGCCATTTTGTACCAACTGAAGGGACAAAATTGCTACAGTATGTAGATGATTTGTTGGTGGCAGGTCCAAGGGAGGAGGTTGTAAGGACAAAGACAATCGAGCTTGTGAACTTTTGGGGGGAAAAGGGGTTGAAAGTTTCAAAGTCAAAGTTGCAATTCACAGAGCCCGAGGTCAGGTACTTGGGACATTGGTTAACCAAGGGCAAAAAGAAACTGGACCCGGAAAGGGTGGCAGGGATTATTGCCTTGCCAGCCCTGCAGACAAAAAGGGAGGTCAGGCAGCTTTTGGGGTTGTTGGGATATTGCCAGCAGTGGATTGAAGGGTACAGCGAAAAGGTGAAGTTTCTATATGAGAAAATCACCACAGACCGGATCAAATGGACAAAGACAGACAAAGAATTCAGGGGAGTCAAGGAGGCACTCATGGCAGCACCACTGCTGAGTCTCTTTGATGTGAGAAAACCCTTTTAGTTGTTTGTGGATGTGAGCAGTCACACAGCGCATGGGGTGTTGACGCAGGACTGGGCAGGGGTCAGGAAACCTGTGGGTTGCTTGTCCCGGTTTTTGGACCCGGTCAGCAGGGGCTGGCCCACCTGCTT